>NW_026989091.1:0-194531 GCF_030222135.1 Aotus nancymaae
ATGGAAGAAACAGCAGTAAGCACAGGGAAACATCTGCTTCTAAATCTAAAACGCAGCTATCTAACAGAACGGTTGTCAATATTGTGCACTCAACTTCCAGAGTTAAACCCGTGTGTGGATTCAGCAGTCTGCAAACACTTTCTCTGCAGAGTCCCAAAACAGCCGTTTTCAGCCCATTACCGGCATAAGGAAGAAACAGCAGTAAGCACAGGGAAATATCTGCTTCTAATTCCAAAACGCAACTATCTAACAGAAGGGTTGTCAATGTGTGCACTCAACTTCCAGAGTAAAACCCGTGTGTGGATTCAGCAGTCTGCAAACTCTTTCTCTGCAGAGTCCCAAAACAGGCGTTTTCAGCCCGTTAGCGGCATATGGAAGAAAGAGCTGTAAGCACAGGGAAATATCTGCTTCTAAATCCAAAACGCAGCTATCTAACAGAACGGTTGTCAATGTGTGCACTCAACTTCCAGAGGTAAACCCGTGTGTGGATTCAGCAGTCTGCAAACACTTTCTCTGCAGAGTCCCACAACAGGCCTTTTCTGCCCATTACCGGCATATGGAAGAAACAGCAGTAAGCACAGGGAAATATCTGCTTCTAAATCCAAAACGCAGCTACCTAACAGAACGGTTGTCAATGTGTGAACTCAACTTCCAGAGTTTAAGCCGTGTGTGGATTCAGAAGTCTGCAAACACTTTCTCTGCAGAGTCCCAAAACAGGCGTTTTCAGCCCATTACCGGCATGTGGAAGGAACAGCAGTAAGCACAGGGAAATATCTGCTTCTAAATCCAAAACGCAGCTATCTAACAGAATGGTTGTCAATGTGTGCACTCAACTTCCAGAGATCAACCCGTGTGTGGATTCAGCAGTCTGCAAACACTTTCTCTGTAGAGTCCCAAAACAGGCGTTTTCAGCCCATCACCGGCATATGGAAGAAACAGCAGTAAGCACGGGGAAATATCGGCTTCTAAATCCAAAACGCAGCTATCTAACAGAACGGTTGTCAATGTGTGCACTGAACTTCCAGAGTTAAACCCGTGTGTGGATTCAGCAGTCTGCAAACACTTTCTCTGCAGAGTCCCAAAACAGGCGTTTTCAGCCCATTACCGGCATATGGAAGAATCAGCAGTAAGCACAGGGAAATATCTGCTTCTAAATCCAAAACGGAGCTATCTAACAGAACGGTTGTCAACGTGTGCACTCAACTTCCAGAGCTAAACCCGTGTGTGGATTCAAGGGTCTGCAAACACTTTCTCTGCAGAGTCCGATAACAGGTGTTTTCAGCCCATTACCGGCATATGGAAGAAACAGAAGTAAGCACAGGGAAATATCTGCTTCTAAATCCAAAACGCAGCTATCTAACAGAACGGTTGTCAATGTGTGCACTCAACTTCCAGAGTTAAACCCGTGTGTGGATTCAGCAGTCTGCAAACACTTTCTGTGCAGAGTCCCAAAACAGGCGTTTTCAGCCCATTACCGGCATATGGAAGAAACAGCAGTAAGCACAGGGAAATATCTGCTTCTAAATCCAAAACGCAGCTATCTAAAAGAACGCTTGTCAATGTGTGCACTCAACTTCCAGAGGTAAACCCGTGTGTGGATTCAGCAGTCTGCAAACACTTTCTCTGCAGAGTCCCAAAACAGGCGTTTTCAGCCCATTACCGGCATAAGGAAGAAACAGCAGTAAGCACAGGGAAATATCTGCTTCTAATTCCAAAACGCAGCTATCTAACAGAACGGTTGTCAATGTGTGCACTCAACTTCCAGAGGTAAACCCGTGTGTGGATTCAGCAGTCTGCAAACACTTTCTCTGCAGAGTCCCAAAACAGGCGTTTTCTGCCCATTACCGGCATATGGAAGAAACAGCAGTAAGCACAGGGAAATATCTGCTTCTAAATCCAAAACGCAGCTACCTAACAGAACGGTTGTCAATGTGTGCACTCAACTTCCAGAGTTTAAGCCGTGTGTGGATTCAGCAGTCTGCAAACACTTTCTCTGCAGAGTCCCAAAACAGGCGTTTTCAGCCCATTACCGGCATATGGAAGTAACAGCAGTAAGCACAGGGAAATATCTGCTTCTAAATCCAAAACGCAGCTACCTAACAGAACGGTTGTCAACGTGTGCACTCAACTTCCAGAGTTCAACCCGTCTGTGGATTCAAGAGTCTGCAAACACTTTCTCTGCAGAGTCCGATAACAGGTGTTTTCATCCCATTACCGGCATATGGAAGAAACAGAAGTAAGCATAGGGAAATATCTGCTTCTAAATCCAAAACGCAGCTATCTAACAGAACGGTTATCAATGTGTGCAGTCAACTTCCAGAGTTCAACCCGTGTGTGGATTCAGCAGTCTGCAAACACTGTCTCTGCAGAGTCCCAAAACAGGCGTTTTCAGCCCATTAACGGCATAAGGAAGAAACAGGAGTAAGCACAGGGAAATATCTGCTTCTAAATCCAAAACGCAGCTATCTAACAGAAGGGTTGTCAATGTGTGCACTCAACTTCCAAAGGAAAACCCGTGTGTGGATTCAGCAGTCTGCAAACTCTTTCTCTGCAGAGTCCCAAAACAGGCGTTTTCACCCCGTTAGCGGCATATGGAAGAAAGAGCTGTAAGCACAGGGAAATATCTGCTTCTAAATCCAAAACGCAGCTATCTAACAGAACGGTTGTCAATGTGTGCACTCAACTTCCAGAGGTAAACCCGTGTTTGGATTCAGCAGTCTGCAAACACTTATTCTGCAGAGTCCCAAAACAGGCGTTTTAACCCCTTTACCGGCATATGGAAGAAACAGCAGTAAGCATAGGGAAATATCTGCTTATAAATCCAAAACGCAGCTATCTAACAGAACGGTTGTCAATGTGTGCAGTAAACTTCCAGAGGTAAACCGGTGTGTGGATTCAGCAGTCTGCAAACACTTTCTCTGCAGAGTCCCAAAACAGGCGTTTTCAGCCCATTACCGGCATATGGAAGAAACAGCTGTAAGCACAGGGAAATATCTGCTTCTAAATCGGAAACGCAGCTATCTAACACAACGGTTGTCAATGTGTGCAGTCAACTTCCAGAGTTCAACCCGTGTGTGGATTCAGCAGTCTGCAAACACTTTCTCTGCAGAGTCCCAAAACAGTCGTTTTCAGCCCATTACCGGCATATAGAAGAAACAGCAGTAAGCACACGGAAATATCTGCTTCTAAATCCAAAACGCAGCTATCTAACAGAACGGTTGTCAATGTGTGCACTCAACTTCCAGAGTTCAACCCGTGTGTGGATTCAGCAGTCTGCAAACACTTTCTCTGCAGAGTTTCAAACAGGCGTTTTCAGCCCAATACCGGCATATGGAAGAAACGGCAGTAAGCACAGGGAAATATCTTCTTCTAAATCCAAAACGCAGCTATCTAACAGAACGGTTGTCAATGTGTGCACTCAACTTCCAGAGTTAAACCCGTGTGTGGATTCAGCAGTCTGCAAACACTTTCTCTGCAGAGTCCCAAAACAGGCGTTTTCAGCCCATTACCGGCATAAGGAAGAAACAGGAGTAAGCACAGGGAAATATCTGCTTCTAAATCCAAAACGCAGCTATCTAACAGAAGGGTTGTCATTGTGTGCAATCAACTTCCAAAGTAAAACCCGTGTGTGGATTCAGCAGTCTGCAAACTCTTTCTCTGCAGAGTCCCAAAATAGGCGTTTTCAGCCCATTAGCGGCATATGGAAGAAAGAGCTGTAAGCACAGGGAAATATCTGCTTCTAAATCCAAAACGCAGCTATCTAACAGAACGGTTGTCAATGTGTGCACTTAACTTCCAGAGGTAAACCCGTGTGTGGATTCAGCAGTCTGCAAACACTTTCTCTGCAGAGTCCCAAAACAGGCGTTTTCTGCCCATTACCGGCTTATGGAAGAAACAGCAGTAAGCACAGGGAAATATCTGCTTCTAAATTCAAAACGCAGCTACCTAACAGAACGGTTGTCAATGTGTGCACTCAACTTCCAGATTAAAACCCGTGTGTGGATTCAGCAGTCTGCAAACTCTTTCTCTGCAGAGTCCCAAAACAGGCGTTTTCAGCCCGTTAGCGGCATATGGAAGAAAGAGCTGTAAGCACAGGGAAATATCTGCTTCTAAATCCAAAACGCAGCTATCTAACAGAACGGTTGTCAATGTGTGCACTCAACTTCCAGAGGTAAACCCGTGTGTGGATTCAGCAGTCTGCAAACACTTTCTCTGCAGAGTCCCAAAACAGGCGTTTTCAGCCCATTACCGGCATATGGAAGAAACAGCAGTAAGCACAGGGAAATATCTGCTTCTAAATCCAAAACGCAGCTATCTAACAGAAGGGTTGTCAATGTGTGCACTCAACTTCCAGAGAAAACCCGTGTGTGGATTCAGCAGTCTGCAAACTCTTTCTCTGCAGAGTCCCAAAACAGGCGTTTTCAGCCCGTTAGCGGCATATGGAAGAAAGAGCTGTAAGCACAGGGAAATATCTGCTTCTAAATCCAAAACGCAGCTATCTAACAGAACGGTTGTCAATGTGTGCACTCAACTTCCAGAGGTAAACCCGTGTGTGGATTCAGCAGTCTGCAAACACTTTCTCTGCAGAGTCCCAAAACAGGCGTTTTCTGCCCATTACCGGCATATGGAAGAAACAGCAGTAAGCACAGGGAAATATCTGCTTCTAAATCCAAAACGCAGCCATCTAACAGAACGGTTGTCAATGTGAGCACTCAACTTCCAGAGTTTAAGCCGTGTGTGGATTCAGCAGTCTGCAAACACTTTCTCTGCAGAGTCCCAAAACAGGCGTTTTGAGCCCATTACCGGAATGTGGAAGAAACAGCAGTAAGCACAGGGAAATATCTGCTTCTAAATCCAAAACGCAGCTATCTAAAAGAACGGTTGTCAATGTGTGCACTCAACTTCCAGAGGTAAACCCGTGTGTGGATTCAGCAGTCTGCAAACACTTTCTCTGCAGAGTCCCAAAACAGGCGTTTTCAGCCCATTACCGGCATATGGAAGAAACAGCAGTAAGCACAGGGAAACATCTGCTTCTAAATCTAAAACGCAGCTATCTAACAGAACGGTTGTCAATATTGTGCACTCAACTTCCAGAGTTCAACCCGTGTGTGGATTCAGCAGTCTGCAAACACTTTCTCTGCAGAGACCGATAACAGGTGTTTTCAGCCCATTACCGGCATATGGAAGAAACAGCAGTAAGCACAGGGAAATATCTGCTTCTAAATCCAAAACGCAGCTATCTAACAGAACGGTTGTCAATGTGTTCACTCAACTTCCAGAGTTAAACCCGTGTGTGGATTCAGCAGTCTGCAAACACTTTCTCTGCAGAGTCCCAAAACAGGCGTTTTCAGCCCATTACCGGCATAAGGAAGAAACAGCAGTAAGCACAGGGAAATATCTGCTTCTAATTCCAAAACCCAACTATCTAACAGAAGGGTTGTCAATGTGTGCACTCAACTTCCAGAGTAAAACCCGTGTGTGGATTCAGCAGTCTTCAAACTCTTTCTCTGCAGAGTCCCAAAACAGGCGTTTTCAGCCCGTTAGCGGCATATGGAAGAAAGAGCTGTAAGCACAGGGAAATATCTGCTTCTAAATCCAAAACGCAGCTATCTAACAGAACGGTTGTCAATGTGTGCACTCAACTTCCAGAGGTAAACCCGTGTGTGGATTCAGCAGTCTGCAAACACTTTCTCTGCAGAGTCCCACAACAGGCCTTTTCTGCCCATTACCGGCATATGGAAGAAACAGCAGTAAGCACAGGGAAATATCTGCTTCTAAATCCAAAACGCAGCTACCTAACAGAACGGTTGTCAATGTGTGAACTCAACTTCCAGAGTTTAAGCCGTGTGTGGATTCAGCAGTCTGCAAACACTTTCTCTGCAGAGTCCCAAAACAGGCGTTTTCAGCCCATTACCGGCATATGGAAGAAACAGCAGCAAGCACGGGGAAATATCGGCTTCTAAATCCAAAACGCAGCTATCTAACAGAACGGTTGTCAATGTGTGCACTCAACTTCCAGAATTAAACCCGTGTGCGGATTCAGCAGTCTGCAAACACTTTCTCTGCAGAGTCCCAAAACAGGCGTTTTCAGCCCATTACCGGCATATGGAAGAAACAGCTGTAAGCACAGGGAAATATCTGCTTCTAAATCCAAAACGCAGCTATCTAACAGAACGGTTGTCAATGTGTGCAGTCAACTTCCAGAGTTCAACCCGTGTGTGGATTCAGCAGTCTGCAAACACTGTCTCTGCAGAGTCCCAAAACAGGCGTTTTCAGCCCATTACCGGCATAAGGAAGAAACAGGAGGAAGCACAGGGAAATATCTGCTTCTAAATCCAAAACGCAGCTATCTAACAGAAGGGTTGTCAATGTGTGCACTCAACTTCCAAAGTAAAACCCGTGTGTGGATTCAGCAGTCTGCAAACTCTTTCTCTGCAGAGTCCCAAAACAGGCGTTTTCAGCCCGTTAGCGGCATATGGAAGAAAGAGCTGTAAGCACAGGGAAATATCTGCTTCTAAATCCAAAACGCAGCTATCTAACAGAACGGTTGTCAATGTGTGCACTCAACTTCCAGAGGTAAACCCGTGTTTGGATTCAGCAGTCTGCAAACACTTATTCTGCAGAGTCCCAAAACAGGCGTTTTAACCCCTTTACCGGCATATGGAAGAAACAGCAGTAAGCACAGGGAAATATCTGCTTATAAATCCAAAACGCAGCTATCTAACAGAACGGTTGTCAATGTGTGCAGTAAACTTCCAGAGGTAAACCGGTGTGTGGATTCAGCAGTCTGCAAACACTTTCTCTGCAGAGTCCCAAAACTGGCGTTTTCAGCCCATTACCGGCATATGGAAGAAACAGCTGTAAGCACAGGGAAATATCTGCTTCTAAATAGGAAACGCAGCTATCTAACACAACGGTTGTCAATGTGTGCAGTCAACTTCCAGAGTTCAACCCGTGTGTGGATTCAGCAGTCTGCATACACTTTCTCTGCAGAGTCCCAAAACAGGCGTTTTCAGCCCATTACCAGCATATAGAAGAAACAGCAGTAAGCACACGGAAATATCTGCTTCTAAATCCAAAGCACAGCTATCTAACAGAACGGTTGTCAATGTGTGCACTCAACTTGCAGAGTTCAACCCGTGTGTGGATTCAGCAGTCTGCAAACACTTTCTCTGCAGAGTTTCAAACAGGCGTTTTCAGCCCAATACCGGCATATGGAAGAAACGGCAGTAAGCACAGGGAAATATGTTCTTCTAAATCCAAAACGCAGCTATCTAACAGAACGATTGTCAATGTGTGCACTCAACTTCCAGAGTTAAACCCGTTTGTGGATTCAGCAGTCTGCAAACACTTTCTCTGCAGAGTCCCAAAACAGGCGTTTTCAGCCCATTACCGGCATAAGGAAGAAACAGCAGTAAGCACAGGGAAACATCTGCTTCTAAATCCAAAACGCAGCTATCTAACAGAATGGTTGTCAATATTGTGCACTCAACTTCCAGAGTTCAACCCGTGTGTGGATTTAGCAGTCTGCAAACACTTTCTCTGCAGAGTCTGATAACAGGTGTTTTCAGCCCATTACCGGCATATGGAAGAAACAGCAGTAAGCACAGGGAAATATCTGCTTCTAAATCCAAAACGCAGCTATCTAACAGAACGGTTGTCAATGTGTGCACTCAACTTCCAGAGTTAAACCCATGTGTGGATTCAGCAGTCTGCAAACACTTTCTCTGCAGAGTCCCAAAACAGGCGTTTTCAGCCCATTACCGGCATGTGGAAGAAACAGCAGTCAGCACAGGGAAATATCTGCTTCTAAATTCAAAACGCAGCTATCTAAAAGAACGGTTGTCAATGTGTGCACTCAACTTCCAGAGTTCAACCCGTGTGTGGATTCAGCAGTCTGCAAACACTTTCTCTGCAGAGTCCCGAAACAGGCGTTTTCAGCCCATTACCGGCATATAGAAGAAACAGCAGTAAGCACACGGAAATATCTGCTTCTTAATCCAAAACGCAGCTATCTAACAGAACGGTTGTCAATGTGTGCACTCAACTTCCAGAGTTCAACCCGTGTGTGGATTCAGCAGTCTGCAAACACTTTCTCTGCAGAGTCCCGAAACAGGCGTTTTCAGCCCATTACCGGCATATAGAAGAAACAGCAGTAAGCACACGGAAATATCTGCTTCTTAATCCAAAACGCAGCTATCTAACAGAACGGTTGTCAATGTGTGCACTCAACTTCCAGAGTTCAACCCGTGTGTGGATTCAGCAGTCTGCAAACACTTTCTCTGCAGAGTTTCAAACAGGCGTTTTCAGCCCAATACCGGCATATGGAAGAAACGGCAGTAAGCACAGGGAAATATGTTCTTCTAAATCCAAAACGCAGCTATCTAACAGAACGGTTGTCAATGTGTGCACTCAACTTCCAGAGTTAAACCCGTGTGTGGATTCAGCAGTCTGCAAACACTTTCTCTGCAGAGTCCCAAAACAGGCGTTTTCAGCCCATTACCGGCATAAGGAAGAAACAGGAGTAAGCACAGGGAAATATCTGCTTCTAAATCCAAAACGCAGATATCTAACAGAAGGGTTGTCATTGTGTGCAATCAACTTCCAAAGTAAAACCCGTGTGTGGATTCAGCAGTCTGCAAACTCTTTCTCTGCAGAGTCCCAAAACAGGCGTTTTCAGCCCATTAGCGGCATATGGAAGAAAGAGCTCTAAGCACAGGGAAATATCTGCTTCTAAATCCAAAACGTAGCTATCTAACAGAACGGTTGTCAATGTGTGCACTTAACTTCCAGAGGTAAACCCGTGTGTGGATTCAGCAGTCTGCAAACACTTTCTCTGCAGAGTCCCAAAACAGGCGTTTTCTGCCCATTACCGGCATATGGAAGAAACAGCAGTAAGCACAGGGAAATATCTGCTTCTAAATCCAAAACGCAGCTACCTAACAGAACGGTTGTCAATGTGTGCACTCAACTTCCAGACTTAAACCCGTGAGTGGATTCAGCAGTCTGCAAACACTTATTCTGCAGAGTCCCAAAACAGGCGTTTTAACCCCTTTACCGGCATATGGAAGAAACAGCAGTAAGCACAGGGAAATATCTGCTTATAAATCCAAAACGCAGCTATCTAACAGAACGGTTGTCAATGTGTGCAGTAAACTTCCAGAGGTAAACCGGTGTGTGGATTCAGCAGTCTGCAAACACTTTCTCTGCAGAGTCCCAAAACAGGCGTTTTCAGCCCATTACCGGCATATGGAAGAAACAGCTGTAAGCACAGGGAAATATCTGCTTCTAAATCCGAAACGCAGCTATCTAACAGAACGGTTGTCAATGTGTGCAGTCAACTTCCAGAGTTCAACCCGTGTGTGGATTCAGCAGTCTGCAAACACTTTCTCTGCAGAGTCCCAAAACAGGCGTTTTCAGCCCATTACCGGCATATAGAAGAAACAGCAGTAAGCACACGGAAATATCTGCTTCTAAATCCAAAACGCAGCTATCTAACAGAACGGTTGTCAATGTGTGCACTGAACTTCCAGAGTTAAACCCGTGTGTGGATTCAGCAGTCTGCAAACACTTTCTCTGCAGAGTTTCAAACAGGCGTTTTCAGCCCAATACCGGCATATGGAAGAAACGGCAGTAAGCACAGGGAAATATGTTCTTCTAAATCCAAAACGCAGCTATCTAACAGAACGGTTGTCAATGTGTGCACTCAACTTCCAGAGTTAAACACGTGTGTGGATTCAGCAGTCTGCAAACACTTTCTCTGCAGAGTCCCAAAACAGGCGTTTTCAGCCCATTACCGGCATAAGGAAGAAACAGGAGTAAGCACAGGGAAATATCTGCTTCTAAATCCAAAACGCAGCTATCTAACAGAAGGGTTGTCAATGTGTGCAATCAACTTCCAAAGTAAAACCCGTGTGTGGATTCAGCAGTCTGCAAACTCTTTCTCTGCAGAGTCCCAAAACAGGCGTTTTCAGCCCGTTAGCGGCATATGGAAGAAAGAGCTGTAAGCACAGGGAAATATCTGCATCTAAATCCAAAACGCAGCTATCTAACAGAACGGTTGTCAATGTGTGCACTTAACTTCCAGAGGTAAACCCGTGTGTGGATTCAGCAGTCTGCAAACACTTTCTCTGCAGAGTCCCAAAACAGGCGTTTTCTGCCAATTACCGGCATATGGAAGAAACAGCAGTAAGCACAGGGAAATATCTGCTTCTAAATCCAAAACGCAGCTACCTAACAGAACGGTTGTCAATGTGTGCACTCAACTTCCAGAGTTAAACCCGTGTGTGGATTCAGCAGTCTGCAAACACTTATTCTGCAGAGTCCCAAAACAGGCGTTTTAACCCCTTTACCGGCATATGGAAGAAACAGCAGTAAGCACAGGGAAATATCTGCTTATAAATCCAAAACGCAGCTATCTAACAGAACGGTTGTCAATGTGTGCACTAAACTTCCAGAGGTAAACCGGTGTGTGGATTCAGCAGTCTGCAAACACTTTCTCTGCAGAGTCCCAAAACAGGCGTTTTCAGCCCATTACCGGCATATGGAAGAAACAGCAGTAAGCACAGGGAAATATCTGCTTCTAAATCCAAAACGCAGCTATCTAACAGAACGGTTGTCAATGTGTGCACTCAACTTCCAGAGTTAAACCCATGTGTGGATTCAGCAGTCTGCAAACACTTTCTCTGCAGAGTCCCAAAACAGGCGTTTTCAGCCCATTACCGGCATGTGGAAGAAACAGCAGTAAGCACAGGGAAATATCTGCTTCTAAATCCAAAACGCAGCTATCTAAAAGAACGGTTGTCAATGTGTGCACTCAACTTCCAGAGGTAAACCCGTGTGTGGATTCAGCAGTCTGCAAACACTTTCTCTGCAGAGTCCCAAAACAGGCGTTTTCAGCCCATTACCGGCATATGGAAGAAACTGCAGTAAGCACAGGGAAACATCTGCTTCTAAATCCAAAACGCAGCTATCTAACAGAATGGTTGTCAATATTGTGCACTCAACTTCCAGAGTTCAACCCGTGTGTGGATTCAGCAGTCTGCAAACACTTTCTCTGCAGAGTCCGACAACAGGTGTTTTCAGCCCATTACCGGCATATGGAAGAAACAGCAGTAAGCACAGGGAAATATCTGCTTCTAAATCCAAAACGCAGCTATCTAACAGAACGGTTGTCAATGTGTGCACTCAACTTCCAGAGTTAAACCCATGTGTGGATTCAGCAGTCTGCAAACACTTTCTCTGCAGAGTCCCAAAACAGGCGTTTTCAGCCCATTACCGGCATGTGGAAGAAACAGCAGTCAGCACAGGGAAATATCTGCTTCTAAATTCAAAACGCAGCTATCTAAAAGAACGGTTGTCAATGTGTGCACTCAACTTCCAGAGTTCAACCCGTGTGTGGATTCAGCAGTCTGCAAACACTTTCTCTGCAGAGTCCCGAAACAGGCGTTTTCAGCCCATTACCGGCATATAGAAGAAACAGCAGTAAGCACACGGAAATATCTGCTTCTAAATCCAAAACGCAGCTATCTAACAGAACGGTTGTCAATGTGTGCACTCAACTTCCAGAGTTCAACCCGTGTGTGGATTCAGCAGTCTGCAAACACTTTCTCTGCAGAGTTTCAAACAGGCGTTTTCAGCCCAATACCGGCATATGGAAGAAACGGCAGTAAGCACAGGGAAATATGTTCTTCTAAATCCAAAACGCAGCTATCTAACAGAACGGTTGTCAATGTGTGCACTCAACTTCCAGAGTTAAACCCGTGTGTGGATTCAGCAGTCTGCAAACACTTTCTCTGCAGAGTCCCAAAACAGGCGTTTTCAGCCCATTACCGGCATAAGGAAGAAACAGGAGTAAGCACAGGGAAATATCTGCTTCTAAATCCAAAACGCAGATATCTAACAGAAGGGTTGTCATTGTGTGCAATCAACTTCCAAAGTAAAACCCGTGTGTGGATTCAGCAGTCTGCAAACTCTTTCTCTGCAGAGTCCCAAAACAGGCGTTTTCAGCCCATTAGCGGCATATGGAAGAAAGAGCTCTAAGCACAGGGAAATATCTGCTTCTAAATCCAAAACGTAGCTATCTAACAGAACGGTTGTCAATGTGTGCACTTAACTTCCAGAGGTAAACCCGTGTGTGGATTCAGCAGTCTGCAAACACTTTCTCTGCAGAGTCCCAAAACAGGCGTTTTCTGCCCATTACCGGCATATGGAAGAAACAGCAGTAAGCACAGGGAAATATCTGCTTCTAAATCCAAAACGCAGCTACCTAACAGAACGGTTGTCAATGTGTGCACTCAACTTCCAGAGTTAAACCCGTGAGTGGATTCAGCAGTCTGCAAACACTTATTCTGCAGAGTCCCAAAACAGGCGTTTTAACCCCTTTACCGGCATATGGAAGAAACAGCAGTAAGCACAGGGAAATATCTGCTTATAAATCCAAAACGCAGCTATCTAACACAACGGTTGTCAATGTGTGCACTAAACTTCCAGAGGTAAACCGGTGTGTGGATTCAGCAGTCTGCAAACACTTTCTCTGCAGAGTCCCAAAACTGGCGTTTTCAGCCCATTACCGGCATATGGAAGAAACAGCAGTAAGCACAGGGAAATATCTGCTTCTAAATCCAAAACGCAGCTATCTAACAGAACGGTTGTCAATGTGTGCACTCAACTTCCAGAGTTAAACCCATGTGTGGATTCAGCAGTCTGCAAACACTTTCTCTGCAGAGTCCCAAAACAGGCGTTTTCAGCCCATTACCGGCATATGGAAGAAACAGCTGTAAGCACAGGGAAATATTTGCTTCTAAATCCAAAACGCAGCTATCTAACAGAATGGTTGTCAATGTGTGCAGTCAACTTCCAGAGTTCAACCCGTGTGTGGATTCAGCAGTCTGCAAACACTGTCTCTGCAGAGTCCCAAAACAGGCGTTTTCAGCCCATTACCGGCATAAGGAAGAAACAGGAGTAAGCACAGGGAAATATCTGCTTCTAAATCCAAAACGCAGCTATCTAACAGAAGGGTTGTCAATGTGTGCACTCAACTTCCAAAGTAAAACCCGTGTGTGGATTCAGCAGTCTGCAAACTCTTTCTCTGCAGAGTCCCAAAACAGGCGTTTTCAGCCCGTTAGCGGCATATGGAAGAAAGAGCTGTAAGCACAGGGAAATATCTGCTTCTAAATCCAAAACGCAGCTATCTAACAGAACGGTTGTCAATGTGTGCACTCAACTTCCAGAGGTAAACCCGTGTGTGGATTCAGCAGTCTGCAAACACTTATTCTGCCGAGTCCCAAAACAGGCGTTTTAACCCCTTTACCGGCATATGGAAGAAACAGCAGTAAGCACAGGGAAATATCTGCTTCTAAATCCAAAACGCAGCTATCTAACAGAACGGTTGTCAATGTGTGCACTCAACTTCCAGAGCTAAACCCGTGAGTGGATTCAGCAGTCTGCAAACACTTTCTCTGCAGAGTCCGATAACAGGTGTTTTCAGCCCATTACCGGCATATGGAGGAAACAGAAGTAAGCACAGGGAAATATCTGCTTCTAAATCCAAAACGCAGCTATCTAACAGAACGGTTGTCAATGTGTGCACTCAACTTCCAGAGTTCCACCCGTGTGTGGATTCAGCGGTCTGCAAACACTTTCTCTGCAGAGTCCCAAAACAGGCGTTTTCAGCCCATTACCGGCATATGGAAGAAACAGCTGTAAGCACAGGGAAATATCTGCTTCTAAATCCGAAACGCAGCTGTCTAACAGAACGGTTGTCAATGTGTGCAGTCAACTTCCAGAGTTCAACCCGTGTGTGGATTCAGCAGTCTGCAAACACTTTCTCTGCAGAGTTTCAAACAGGCGTTTTCAGCCCAATACCGGCATATGGAAGAAACGGCAGTAAGCACAGGGAAATATGTGCTTCTGAATCCAAAACGCAGCTATCTAAAAGAACGGTTGTCAATGTGTGCACTCAACTTCCAGAGGTAAACCCGTGTGTGGATTCAGCAGTCTACAAACACTTTCTCTGCACAGTCCCAAAACAGGCGTTTTCAGCCCATTACCGGCATATGGAAGAAACAGCAGTAAGCACAGGGAAACATCTGCTTCTAAATCCAAAACGCAGCTATCTAACAGAATGGTTGTCAATATTGTGCACTCAACTTCCAGAGTTCAACCCGTGTGTGGATTCAGCAGTCTGCAAACACTTTCTCTGCAGAGTCCGATAACAGGTGTTTTCAGCCCATTACCGGCATATGGAAGAAACAGCAGTAAGCACAGGGAAATATCTGCTTCTAAATCCAAAACGCAGCTATCTAACAGAACGGTTGTCAATGTGTGCACTCAACTTCCAGAGTTAAACCCGTGTGTGGATTCAGCAGTCTGCAAACACTTTCTCTGCAGAGTCCCAAAACAGGCGTTTTCAGCCCAATACCGGCATAAGGAAGAAACAGCAGTAAGCACGGGGAAATATCTGCTTCTAAATCCAAAACGCAACTATCTAACAGAAGGGTTGTCAATGTGTGCACTCAACTTCCAGAGTAAAACCCGTGTGTGGATTCAGCAGTCTGCAAACTCTTTCTCTGCAGAGTCCCAAAACAGGCGTTTTCAGCCCGTTAGCGGCATATGGAAGAAAGAGCTGTAAGCACAGGGAAATAACTGCTTCTAAATCCAAAACGCAGCTATCTAACAGAACGGTTGTCAATGTGTGCACTCAACTTCCAGAGTTAAACCCGTGTGTGGAATCAGCAGTCTGCAAACACTTTCTCTGCAGAGTCCCACAACAGGCCTTTTCTGCCCATTACCGGCATATGGAAGAAACAGCAGTAAGCACAGGGAAATATCTGCTTCTAAATCCAAAACGCAGCTAACTTACAGAACGGTTGTCAATGTGTGCACTCAACTTCCAGAGTTAAACCCGTGTGTGGATTCAGCAGTCTGCAAACACTTATTCTGCAGAGTCCCAAAACAGGCGTTTTCAGCCCGTTAGCGGCATATGGAAGAAAGAGCTGTAAGCACAGGGAAATATCTGCTTATAAATCCAAAACGCAGCTATCTAACACAACGGTTGTCAATGTGTGCACTAAACTTCCAGAGGTAAACCGGTGTGTGGATTCAGCAGTCTGCAAACACTTTCTCTGCAGAGTCCCAAAACAGGCGTTTTCAGCCCATTACCGGCATATGGAAGAAACAGCAGTAAGCACAGGGAAATATCTGCTTCTAAATCCAAAACGCAGCTATCTAACAGAACGGTTGTCAATGAGTGCACTCAACTTCCAGAGTTAAACCCATGTGTGGATTCAGCAGTCTGCAAACACTTTCTCTGCAGAGTCCCAAAACAGGCGTTTTCAGCCCATTACCGGCATATGGAAGAAACAGCTGTAAGCACAGGGAAATATTTGCTTCTAAATCCAAAACGCAGCGATCTAACAGAACGGTTGTCAATGTGTGCAGTCAACTTCCAGAGTTCAACCCGTGTGTGGATTCAGCAGTCTGCAAACACTGTCTCTGCAGAGTCCCAAAACAGGCGTTTTCAGCCCATTACCGGCATAAGGAAGAAACAGGAGTAAGCACAGGGAAATATCTGCTTCTAAATCCAAAACGCAGCTATCTAACAGAAGGGTTGTCAATGTGTGCACTCAACTTCCAAAGTAAAACCCGTGTGTGGATTCAGCAGTCTGCAAACTCTTTCTCTGCAGAGTCCCAAAACAGGCGTTTTCAGCCCGTTAGCGGCATATGGAAGAAAGAGCTGTAAGCACAGGGAAATATCTGCTTCTAAATCCAAAACGCAGCTATCTAACAGAACGGTTGTCAATGTGTGCACTCAACTTCCAGAGGTAAACCCGTGTGTGGATTCAGCAGTCTGCAAACACTTATTCTGCAGAGTCCCAAAACAGGCGTTTTAACCCCTTTACCGGCATATGGAAGAAACAGCAGTAAGCACAGGGAAATATCTGCTTATAAATCCAAAACGCAGCTATCTAACAGAACGGTTGTCAATGTGTGCAGTAAACTTCCAGAGGTAAACCGGTGTGTGGATTCAGCAGTCTGCAAACACTTTCTCTGCAGAGTCCCAAAACAGGCGTTTTCAGCCCATTACCGGCATATGGAAGAAACAGCTGTAAGCACAGGGAAATATCTGCTTCTAAATCCGAAACGCAGCTATCTAACAGAACGGTTGTCAATGTGTGCAGTCAACTTCCAGAGTTCAACCCGTGTGTGGATTCAGCAGTCTGCAAACACTTTCTCTGCAGAGTCCCAAAACAGGCGTTTTCAGCCCATTACCGGCATATAGAAGAAACAGCAGTAAGCAAACGGAAATATCTGCTTCTAAATCCAAAACGCAGCTATCTAACAGAACGGTTGTCAATGTGTGCACTCAACTTCCAGAGTTCAACCCGTGTGTGGATTCAGCAGTCTGCAAACACTTTCTCTGCAGAGTTTCAAACAGGCGTTTTCAGCCCAATATCGGCATATGGAAGAAACGGCAGTAAGCACAGGGAAATATGTTCTTCTAAATCCAAAACGCAGCTATCTAACAGAATGGTTGTCAATGTGTGCACTCAACTTCCAGAGTTAAACCCGTGTGTGGATTCAGCAGTCTGCAAACACTTTCTCTGCAGAGTCCCAAAACAGGCGTTTTCAGCCCATTACCAGCATAAGGAAGAAACAGGAGTAAGCACAGGGAAATATCTGCTTCTAAATCCAAAACGCAGCTATCTAACAGAAGGGTTGTCAATGTGTGCAATCAACTTCCAAAGTAAAACCCGTGTGTGGATTCAGCAGTCTGCAAACTCTTTCTCTGCAGAGTCCCAAAACAGGCGTTTTCAGCCCGTTAGCGGCATATGGAAGAAAGAGCTGTAAGCACAGGGAAATATCTGCTTCTAAATCCAAAACGCAGCTATCTAACAGAACGGTTGTCAATGTGTGCACTTAACTTCCAGAGGTAAACCCGTGTGTGGATTCAGCAGTCTGCAAACACTTTCTCTGCAGAGTCCCAAAACAGGCGTTTTCTGCCCATTACCGGCATATGGAAGAAACAGCAGTAAGCACAGGGAAATATCTGCTTCTAAATCCAAAACGCAGCTACCTAACAGAACGGTTGTCAATGTGTGCACTCAACTTCCAGAGTTAAACCCGTGTGTGGTTTCAGCAGTCTGCAAACACTTATTCTGCAGAGTCCCAAAACAGGCGTTTTAACCCCTTTACCGGCATAAGGAAGAAACAGCAGTAAGCACAGGGAAATATCTGCTTCTAAATCCAAAACGCAGCTATCTAAAAGAACGGTTGTCAATGTGTGCACTCAACTTCCAGAGGTAAACCCGTGTGTGGATTCAGCAGTCTGCAAACACTTTCTCTGCAGAGTCCCAAAACAGGCGTTTTCAGCCCATTACCGGCATATGGAAGAAACAGCAGTAAGCACAGGGAAACATCTGCTTCTAAATCCAAAACGCAGCTATCTAACAGAATGGTTGTCAATATTGTGCACTCAACTTCCAGAGTTCAACCCGTGTGTGGATTCAGCAGTCTGCAAACACTTTCTCTGCAGAGTCCGATAACAGGTGTTTTCAGCCCATTACCGGCATATGGAAGAAACAGCAGTAAGCACAGGGAAATATCTGCTTCTAAATCCAAAACGCAGCTATCTAACAGAACGGTTGTCAATGTGTACACTCAACTTCCAGAGTTAAACCCATGTGTGGATTCAGCAGTCTGCAAACACTTTCTCTGCAGAGTCCCAAAACAGGCGTTTTCAGCCCATTACCGGCATGTGGAAGAAACAGCAGTAAGCACAGGGAAATATCTGCTTCTAAATCCAAAACGCAGCTATCTAACAGAACGGTTGTCAATGTGTTCACTCAACTTCCAGAGTTAAACCCGTGTGTGGATTCAGCAGTCTGCAAACACTTTCTCTGTAGAGTCCCAAAACAGGCGTTTTCACCCCATTACCGGCATAAGGAAGAAACAGCAGTAAGCACAGGGAAATATCTGCTTCTAAATCCAAAACGCAGCTACCTAACAGAACGGTTGTCAATGTGTGCACTCAACTTCCAGAGTTTAAGCCGTGTGTGGATTCAGCAGTCTGCAAACACTTTCTCTGCAGAGTCCCAAAACAGGCGTTTTCAGCCCATTACCGGCATGTGGAAGGAACAGCAGTAAGCACAGGGAAATATCTGCTTCTAAATCCAAAACGCAGCTATCTAACAGAACGGTTGTCAATGTGTGCACTCAACTTCCAGAGTTAAACCCGTGTGTGGATTCAGCAGTCTGCAAACACTTTCTCTGCAGAGTCCCAAAACAGTCGTTTTCAGCCCATTACCGGCATGTGGAAGGAACAGCAGTAAGCACAGGGAAATATCTGCTTCTAAATCCAAAACGCAGCTATCTAACAGAATGGTTGTCAATATTGTGCACTCAACTTCCAGAGTTCAACCCGTGTGTGGATTCAGCAGTCTGCAAACACTTTCTCTGCAGAGTCCGATAACAGGTGTTTTCAGCCCATTACCGGCATATGGAAGAAAGAGCAGTATGCACAGGGAAATATCTGCTTCTAAATCCAAAACGCAGCTATCTAACAGAACGGTTGTCAATGTGTGCACTCAACTTCCAGAGTTAAACCCGTGTGTGGATTCAGCAGTCTGCAAACACTTTCTCTGCAGAGTCCCAAAACAGGCGTTTTCAGCCCATTACCGGCATAAGGAAGAAACAGCAGTAAGCACGGGGAAATATCTGCTTTTAAATCCAAAACGCAACTATCTAACAGAAGGGTTGTCAATGTGTGCACTCAACTTCCAGAGTAAAACCCGTGTGTGGATTCAGCAGTCTGCAAACTCTTTCTCTGCAGAGTCCCAAAACAGGCGTTTTCAGCCCGTTAGCGGCATATGGAAGAAAGAGCTGTAAGCACAGGGAAATAACTGCTTCTAAATCCAAAACGCAGCTATCTAACAGAACGGTTGTCAATGTGTGCACTCAACTTCCAGAGGTAAACCCGTGTGTGGATTCAGCAGTCTGCAAACACTTTCTCTGCAGAGTCCCACAACAGGCCTTTTCTGCCCATTACCGGCATATGGAAGAAACAGCAGTAAGCACAGGGAAATATCTGCTTCTAAATCCAAAACGCAGCTACCTTACAGAACGGTTGTCAATGTGTGCACTCAACTTCCAGAGTTTAAGCCGTGTGTGGATTCAGCAGTCTGCAAACACTTTCTCTGCAGAGTCCCAAAACAGGCGTTTTCAGCCCATTACCGGCATGTGGAAGGAACAGCAGTAAGCACAGGGAAATATCTGCTTCTAAAACCAAAACGCAGCTATCTAACAGAACGGTTGTCAATGTGTGCACTCAACTTCCAGAGTTAAACCCGTGTGTGGATTCAGCAGTCTGCAAACACTTTCTCTGCAGAGTCCCAAAACAGGCGTTTTCAGCCCATCACCGGCATATGGAAGAAACAGCAGTAAGCACGGGGAAATATCTGCTTCTAAATCCAAAACAAAGCTATCTAACAGAACGGTTGTCAATGTGTGCACTCAACTTCCAGAGTTAAACCCGTGTGTGGATTCAGCAGTCTGCAAACACTTTCTCTGCAGAGTCCCAAAACAGGCGTTTTCAGCCCATTACCGGCATATGGAAGAAACAGCAGTAAGCACAGGTAAATATCTGCTTCTAAATCCAAAACGCAGCTATCTAACATAACGGTTGTCAATGTGTGCACTCAACTTCCAGAGTTAAACCCATGTGTGGATTCAGCAGTCTGCAAACACTTTCTCTGCAGAGTCCCAAAACAGGCGTTTTCAGCCCATTACCGGCATGTGGAAGAAACAGCAATAAGCACAGGGAAATATCTGCTTCTAAATCCAAAACGCAGCTATCTAAAAGAACGGTTGTCAATGTGTGCACTCAACTTCCAGAGGTAAACCCGTGTGTGGATTCAGCAGTCTGCAAACACTTTTTCTGTAGAGTCCCAAAACAGGCGTTTTCAGCCCATTACCGGCATATGGAAGAAACAGCAGTAAGCACAGGGAAACATCTGCTTCTAAATCCAAAACGCAGCTATCTAACAGAACGGTTGTCAATATTGTGCACTCAACTTCCAGAGTTCAACCCGTGTGTGGATTCAGCAGTCTGCAAACACTTTCTCTGCAGAGTCCGATAACAGGTGTTTTCAGCGCATTACCGGCATATGGAAGAAACAGCATTAAGCACAGGGAAATATCTGCTTCTAAATCCAAAACGCAGCTAACTAACAGAACGGTTGTCAATGTGTTCACTCAACTTCCAGAGTTAAACCCGTGTGTGGATTCAGCAGTCTGCAAACAGTTTCTCCGCAGAGTCCCAAAACAGGCCTTTTCAGCCCATTACCGGCATAAGGAAGAAACAGCAGTAAGCACAGGGAAATATCTGCTTCTAAATCCAAAACGCAACTATCTAACAGAAGGGTTGTCAATGTGTGCACTCAACTTCCAGAGTAAAACCCGTGTGTGGATTCAGCAGTCTGCAAACTCTTTCTCTGCAGAGTCCCAAAACAGGCGTTTTCAGCCCATCACCGGCATATGGAAGAAACAGCAGTAAGCACGGGGAAATATCGGCTTCTAAATCCAAAACGCAGCTATCTAACAGAACGGTTGTCAATGTGTGCACTGAACTTCCAGAGTTAAACCCGTGTGTGGATTCAGCAGTCTGCAAACACTTTCTCTGCAGAGTCCCAAAACAGGCGTTTTCAGCCCATTACCGGCATATGGAAGAATCAGCAGTAAGCACAGGGAAATATCTGCTTCTAAATCCAAAACGCAGCTATCTAACAGAACGGTTGTCAACGTGTGCACTCAACTTCCAGAGCTAAACCCGTGAGTGGATTCAGCAGTCTGCAAACACTTTCTCTGCAGAGTCCCAATACAGGCGTTTTCAGCCCATTACCGGCATATGGAAGAAACAGCAGTAAGCACAGGGAAATATCTGCTTCTAAATCCAAAACGCAGCTATCTAACAGAACGGTTGTCAATATGTGCACTCAACTTCCAGAGTTCAACCCGTGTGTGGATTCAAGAGTCTGCAAACACTTTCTCTGCAGAGTCCGAGAACAGGTGTTTTCAGCCCATTACCGGCATATGGAAGAAACAGAAGTAAGCACAGGGAAATATCTGCTTCTAAATCCAAAACGCAGCTATCTAACAGAACGGTTGTCAATGTGTGCACTCAACTTCCAGAGTTCAACCCGTGTGTGGATTCAGCAGTCTGCAAACACTTTCTCTGCAGAGTCCCAAAACAGGCGTTTTCAGCCCATTACCGGCATGTGGAAGAAACAGCAGTAAGCACAGGGAAATATCTGCTTCTAAATCCAAAACGCAGCTATCTAAAAGAACGGTTGTCAATGTGTGCACTCAACTTCCAGAGGTAAACCCGTGTTTGGATTCAGCAGTCTGCAAACACTTTCTCTGCAGAGTCCCAAAACAGGCGTTTTCAGCCCATTACCGGCATAAGGAAGAAACAGCAGTAAGCACAGGGAAATATCTGCTTCTAAATCCAAAACGCAGCTATCTAACAGAACGGTTGTCAATGTGTGCACTCAAGTTCCAGAGTTAAACCCGTGTGTGGATTCAACAGTCTGCAAACTCTTTCTCTGCAGAGTCCCAAAACAGGCGTTTTCAGCCCGTTAGTGGCATATGGAAGAAAGAGCTGTAAGCACAGGGAAATATCTGCTTCTAAATCCAAAACGCAGCTATCTAACAGAACGGTTGTCAATGTGTGCACTCAACTTCCAGAGGTAAACCCGTGTGTGGATTCAGCAGTCTGCAAACACTTTCTCTGCAGAGTCCCAAAACAGGCGTTTTCTGCCCATTACCGGCATATGGAATAAACAGCAGTAAGCACAGGGAAATATCTGCTTCTAAATCCAAAACGCAGCTACCTAACAGAACGGTTGTCAATGTGTGCACTCAACTTCCAGAGTTTAAGCCGTGTGTGGATTCAGCAGTCTGCAAACACTTTCTCTGCAGAGTCCCAAAACAGGCGTTTTCAGCCCATTACCGGCATATGGAAGAAACAGCAGTAAGCACAGGGAAATATCTGCTTCTAAATCCAAAACGGAGCTATCTAGCAGAAGGGTTGTCAATGTTAGCACTCAACTTCCAGAGTAAAACCCGTGTGTGGATTCAGCAGTCTGCAAACTCTTTCTCTGCAGAGTCCCAAAACAGGCGTTTTCAGCCCGTTAGCGGCATATGGAAGAAAGAGCTGTAAGCAGAGGGAAATATCTGCTTCTAAATCCAAAACGCAGCTATCTAACAGAACGGTTGTCAATGGGTGCACTCAACTTCCAGAGGTAAACCCGTGTGTGAATTCAGCAGTCTGCAAACACTTTCTCTGCAGAGTCCCAAAACAGGCGTTTTCTGCAAAATTACCGGCATATGGAAGAAACAGCAGTAAGCACAGGGAAATATCTGCTTCTAAATCCAAAACGCAGCTACCTAACCGAACGGTTGTCAATGGGTGCACTCAACTTCCAGAGTTTAAGCCGTGTGTGGATTCAGCAGTCTGCAAACACTTTCTCTGCAGAGTCCCAAAACAGGCGTTTTCAGCCCATTACCGGCATGTGGAAGGAACAGCAGTAAGCACACGGAAATATCTGCTTCTAAATCCAAAACGCAGCTATCAACAGAACGGTTTTCAATGTGTGCACTCAACTTCCAGAGTTCAACCCATGTGTGGATTCAGCAGTCTGCAAACACTTTCTCTGCAGAGTCCCAAAACAGGCGTTTTCAGCCCATCACCGGCATATGGAAGAAACAGCAGTAAGCACGGGGAAATATCTGCTTCTAAATCCAAAACGCAACTATCTAACAGAACGGTTGTCAATGTGTGCACTCAACTTCCGGAGTTAAACCCGTGTGTGGATTCAGCAGTCTGCAAACATTTTCTCTGCAGAGTCCCAAAACAGGCGTTTTCAGCCCATTACCGGCATATGGAAGAAACAGCAGTAAGCACAGGGAAATATCTGCTTCTAAATCCAAAACGCAGCTATCTAACAGAACGGTTGTCAATGTGTGCACTCAACTTCCAGAGTTAAACCCGTGTGTGGATTCAGCGGTCTGCAAACACTTTCTCTGCAGAGTCCCAAAACAGTCGTTTTCAGCCCATTACCTTCATGTGGAAGAAACAGCAGTAAGCACAGGGAAATATCTGCTTCTAAATCCAAAACGGAGCTATCTAAAAGAACGGTTGTCAATGTGTGCACTCAACTTCCAGAGGTAAACCCGTGTGTGGATTCAGCAGTCTGCAAACACTTTCTCTGCAGAGTCCCAAAACAGGCGTTTTCAGCCCATTACCGGCATATGGAAGAAACAGCAGTAAGCACAGGGAAACATCTGCTTCTAAATCCAAAACGCAGCTACCTAACAGAACGGTTGTCAATATTGTGCACTCAACTTCCAGAGTTCAACCCGTGTGTGGATTCAGCAGTCTGCAAACACTTTCTCTGCAGAGTCCCAAAACAGGTGTTTTCAGCCCATTACCGGCATATGGAAGAAACAGCAGTAACCACAGGGAAATATCTGCTTCTAAATCCAAAACGCAGCTATCTAACAGAACGGTTGTCAATGTGTGCACTCAACTTCCAGAGTTAAACCCGTGTGTGGATTCAGCAGTCTGCAAACACTTTCTCTGCAGAGTCCCAAAACAGGCGTTTTCAGCCCGTTACCGGCATAAGGAAGAAACAGCAGTAAGCACAGGGAAATATCTGCTTCTAAATCCAAAACGCAACTATCTAACAGAAGTGTTGTCAATGTGTGCACTCAACTTCCAGAGTAAAACCCGTGTGTGGATTCAGCAGTCTGCAAACTCTTTCTCTGCAGAGTCCCAAAACAGGCGTTTTCAGCCCGTTAGCGGCATGTGGAAGGAACAGCAGTAAGCACAGGGAAATATCTGCTTCTAAATCCAAAACGCAGCTATCTAACAGAACGGTTGTCAATGTGTGCACTCAACTTCCAGAGTTCAACCCGTGTGTGGATTCAGCAGTCTGCAAACACTTTCTCTGTAGAGTCCCAAAACAGGCGTTTTCAGCCCATCACCGGCATATGGAAGAAACAGCAGTAAGCACGGGGAAATATCGGCTTCTAAATCCAAAACGCAGCTATCTAACAGAACGGTTGTCAATGTGTGCACTGAACTTCCAGAGTTAAACCCGTGTGTGGATTCAGCAGTCTGCAAACACTTTCTCTGCAGAATCCCAAAACAGGCGTTTTCAGCCCATTACAGGCATATGGAAGAATCAGCAGTAAGCATACGGAAATATCTGCTTCTAAATCCAAAACGCAGCTATCTAACCGAACGGTTGTCAATGTGTGCACTCAACTTCCAGAGGTAAACCCGTGAGTGGATTCAGCAGTCTGCAAACACTTTCTCTGCAGAGTCCCAATACAGGCGTTTTCAGCCCATTACCGGCCTATGGAAGAAACAGCAGTAAGCACAGGGAAATATCTGCTTCTCAATCCAAAACGCAGCTATCTAACAGAACGGTTGTCAATATGTGCATTCAACTTCCAGAGTTCAACCCGTGTGTGGATTCAAGAGTCTGCAAACACTGTCTCTGCAGAGTCCGATAACAGGTGTTTTCAGCCCATTACCGGCATATGGAAGAAACAGAAGTAAGCACAGGGAAATATCTGCTTCTAAATCCAAAACGCAGCTATCTAACAGAACGGTTGTCAATGTGTGCACTCAACTTCCAGAGTTAAACCCGTGTGTGGATTCAGCAGTCTGCAAACACTTTCTCTGCAGAGTCCCAAAACAGGCGTTTTCAGCCCATTACCGGCATGTGGAAGAAACAGCAGTAAGCACAGGGAAATATCTGCTTCTAAATCCAAAACGCAGCTATCTAAAAGAACGGTTGTCAATGTGTGCACTCAACTTCCAGAGGTAAACCCGTGTGTGGATTCAGCAGTCTGCAAACACTTTCTCTGCAGAGTCCCAAAACAGGCGTTTTCAGCCCATTACCGGCATATGGAAGAAACAGCAGTAAGCACAGGGAAACATCTGCTTCTAAATCCAAAACGCAGCTATGTAACAGAACGGTTGTCAATATTGTGCACTCAACTTCCAGAGTTCAACCCGTGTGTGGATTCAGCAGTCTGCAAACACTTTCTCTGCAGAGTCCGATAACAGGTGTTTTCAGCCCATTACCGGCATATGGAAGAAACAGCAGTAAGCACAGGGAAATATCTGCTTCTAAATCCAAAACGCAGCTATCTAACAGAACGGTTGTCAATGTGTGCACTGAATTTCCAGAGTTAAACCCGTGTGTGGATTCAGCAGTCTGCAAACACTTTCTCTGCAGAGTCCCAAAACAGGCGTTTTCAGCCCATTACCGGCATAAGGAAGAAACAGCAGTAAGCACAGGGAAATATCTGCTTCTAAATCCAAAACGCAACTATCTAACAGAAGGGTTGTCAATGTGTGCACTCAACTTCCAGAGTAAAACCCGTGTGTGGATTCAGCAGTCTGCAAACTCTTTCTCTGCAGAGTCCCAAAACAGGCGTTTTCAGCCCGTTAGCGGCATATGGAAGAAAGAGCTGTAAGCACAGGGAAATATCTGCTTCTAAATCCAAAACGCAGCTATCTAACAGAACGGTTGTCAATGTGTGCACTCAACTTCCAGAGGTAAACCCGTGTGTGGATTCAGCAGTCTGCAAACACTTTCTCTGCAGAGTCCCAAAACAGGCGTTTTCTGCCCATTACAGGCATATGGAAGAAACAGCAGTAAGCACAGGGAAATATCTGCTTCTAAATCCAAAACGCAGCTACCTAACAGAACGGTTGTCAATGTGTGCACTCAACTTCCAGAGTTTAAGCCGTGTGTGGATTCAGAAGTCTGCAAACACTTTCTCTGCAGAGTCCCAAAACAGGCGTTTTCAGCCCTTTACCGGCATGTGGAAGGAACAGCAGTAAGCACAGGGAAATATCTGCTTCTAAATCCAAAACGCAGCTATCTAACAGAACGGTTGTCAATGTGTGCACTCAACTTCCAGAGTTAAACCCGTGTGTGGATTCAGCAGTCTGCAAACACTTTCTCTGCAGAGTCCCAAAACAGGCGTTTTCAGCCCATTACCGGCATATGGAAGAAACAGCAGTAAGCACAGGGAAATATCTGCTTCTAAATCCAAAACGCAGCTATCTAACAGAACGGTTGTAAATGTGTGCACTCAACTTCCAGAGTTAAACCCATGTGTGGATTCAGCAGTCTGCAAACACTTTCTCTGCAGAGTCCCAAAACAGGCGTTTTCAGCCCATTACCGGCATGTGGAAGAAACAGCAGTAAGCACAGGGAAATATCTGCTTCTAAATCCAAAACGCAGCTATCTAAAAGAACGGTTGTCAATGTGTGCACTCAACTTCCAGAGGTAAACCCGTGTGTGGATTCAGCAGTCTGCAAACACTTTCTCTGCAGAGTCCCAAAACAGGCGTTTTCAGCCCATTACCGGCATATGGAAGAAACAGCAGTAAGCACAGGGAAACATCTGCTTCTAAATCTAAAACGCAGCTATCTAACAGAACGGTTGACAATATTGTGCACTCAACTTCCAGAGTTAAACCCGTGTGTGGATTCAGCAGTCTGCAAACACTTTCTCTGCAGAGACCGATAACAGGTGTTTTCAGCCCATTACCGGCATATGGAAGAAACAGCAGTAAGCACAGGGAAATATCTGCTTCTAAATCCAAAACGCAGCTATCTAACAGAACGGTTGTCAATGTGTTCACTCAACTTCCAGAGTTAAACCCGTGTGTGGATTCAGCAGTCTGCAAACACTTTCTCTGCAGAGTCCCAAAACAGGCGTTTTCAGCCCATTACCGGCATAAGGAAGAAACAGCAGTAAGCACAGGGAAATATCTGCTTCTAAATCCAAAACGCAACTATCTAACAGAAGGGTTGTCAATGTGTGCACTAAACTTCCAGAGTTAAACCCGTGTGTGGATTCAGCAGTCTGCAAACACTTTCTCTGCAGAGTCCCAAAACAGGCGTTTTCAGCCCGTTACCGGCATAAGGAAGAAACAGCAGTAAGCACAGGGAAATATCTGCTTCTAAATCCAAAACGCAACTATCTAACAGAAGGGTTGTCAATGTGTGCACTCAACTTCCAGAGTAAAACCCGTGTGTGGATTCAGCAGTCTGCAAACTCTTTCTCTGCAGAGTCCCAAAACAGGCGTTTTCAGCCCGTTAGCGGCATATGGAAGAAAGAGCTGTAAGCACAGGGAAATATCTGCTTCTAAATCCAAAACGCAGCTATCTAAAAAAACGGTTGTCAATGTGTGCACTCAACTTCCAGAGGTAAACCCGTGTGTGGATTCAGCAGTCTGCAAACACTTTCTCTGCAGAGTCCCACAACAGGCCTTTTCTGCCCATTACCGGCATATGGAAGAAACAGCAGTAAGAACAGGGAAATATCTGCTTCTAAATCCAAAACGCAGCTACCTAACAGAACGGTTGTCAATGTGTGCACTCAACTTCCAGAGTTTAAGCCGTGTGTGGATTCAGCAGTCTGCAAACACTTTCTCTGCAGAGTCCCAAAACAGGCGTTTTCAGCCCATTACCGGCATGTGGAAGGAACAGCAGTAAGCACACGGAAATATCTGCTTCTAAATCCAAAACGCAGCTATCTAACAGAACGGTTGTCAATGTGTGCACTCAACTTCCAGAGTTCAACCCGTGTGTGGATTCAGCAGTCTGCAAACACTTTCTCTGTAGAGTCCCAAAACAGGCGTTTTCAGCCCATCACCGGCATATGGAAGAAACAGCAGTAAGCACGGGGAAATATCGGCTTCTAAATCCAAAACGCAGCTATCTAACAGAACGGTTGTCAATGTGTGCACTGAACTTCCAGAGTTAAACCCGTGTGTGGATTCAGCAGTCTGCAAACACTTTCTCTGCAGAGTCCCAAAACAGGCGTTTTCAGCCCATTACAGGCATATGGAAGAATCAGCAGTAAGCACACGGAAATATCTGCTTCTAAATCCAAAACGCAGCTATCTAACCGAACGGTTGTCAATGTGTGCACTCAACTTCCAGAGGTAAACCCGTGAGTGGATTCAGCAGTCTGCAAACACTTTCTCTGCAGAGTCCCAATACAGGCGTTTTCAGCCCATTACCGGCCTATGGAAGAAACAACAGTAAGCACAGGGAAATATCTGCTTCTCAATCCAAAACGCAGCTATCTAACAGAACGGTTGTCAATATGTGCATTCAACTTCCAGAGTTCAACCCGTGTGTGGATTCAAGAGTCTGCAAACACTTTCTCTGCAGAGTCCGATAACAGGTGTTTTCAGCCCATTACCGGCATATGGAAGAAACAGAAGGAAGCACAGGGAAATATCTGCTTCTAAATCCAAAACGCAGCTATCTAACAGAACGGTTGTCAATGTGTGCACTCAACTTCCAGAGTTAAACCCGTGTGTGGATTCAGCAGTCTGCAAACACTTTCTCTGCAGAGTCCCAAAACAGGCGTTTTCAGCCCATTACCGGCATAAGGAAGAAACAGCAGTAAGCACAGGGAAATATCTGCTTCTAAATCCAAAACGCAACTATCTAACAGAAGGGTTGTCAATGTGTGCACTAAACTTCCAGAGTTAAACCCGTGTGTGGATTCAGCAGTCTGCAAACACTTTCTCTGCAGAGTCCCAAAACAGGCGTTTTCAGCCCGTTACCGGCATAAGGAAGAAACAGCAGTAAGCACAGGGAAATATCGGCTTCTAAATCCAAAACGCAACTATCTAACAGAAGGGTTGTCAATGTGTGCACTCAACTTCCGGAGTAAAACCCGTGTGTGGATTCAGCAGTCTGCAAACTCTTTCTCTGCAGAGTCCCAAAACAGGCGTTTTCAGCCCGTTAGCGGCATATGGAAGAAAGAGCTGTAAGCACAGGGAAATATCTGCTTCTAAATCCAAAACGCAGCTATCTAAAAAAACGGTTGTCAATGTGTGCACTCAACTTCCAGAGGTAAACCCGTGTGTGGATTCAGCAGTCTGCAAACACTTTCTCTGCAGAGTCCCACAACAGGCCTTTTCTGCCCATTACCGGCATATGGAAGAAACAGCAGTAAGAACAGGGAAATATCTGCTTCTAAATCCAAAACGCAGCTACCTAACAGAACGGTTGTCAATGTGTGCACTCAACTTCCAGAGTTTAAGCCGTGTGTGGATTCAGCAGTCTGCAAACACTTTCTCTGCAGAGTCCCAAAACAGGCGTTTTCAGCCCATTACCGGCATGTGGAAGGAACAGCAGTAAGCACACGGAAATATCTGCTTCTAAATCCAAAACGCAGCTATCTAACAGAACGGTTGTCAATGTGTGCACTCAACTTCCAGAGTTCAACCCGTGTGTGGATTCAGCAGTCTGCAAACACTTTCTCTGTAGAGTCCCAAAACAGGCGTTTTCAGCCCATCACCGGCATATGGAAGAAACAGCAGTAAGCACGGGGAAATATCGGCTTCTAAATCCAAAACGCAGCTATCTAACAGAACGGTTGTCAATGTGTGCACTGAACTTCCAGAGTTAAACCCGTGTGTGGATTCAGCAGTCTGCAAACACTTTCTCTGCAGAGTCCCAAAACAGGCGTTTTCAGCCCATTACAGGCATATGGAAGAATCAGCAGTAAGCACACGGAAATATCTGCTTCTAAATCCAAAACGCAGCTATCTAACCGAACGGTTGTCAATGTGTGCACTCAACTTCCAGAGGTAAACCCGTGAGTGGATTCAGCAGTCTGCAAACACTTTCTCTGCAGAGTCCCAATACAGGCGTTTTCAGCCCATTACCGGCCTATGGAAGAAACAACAGTAAGCACAGGGAAATATCTGCTTCTCAATCCAAAACGCAGCTATCTAACAGAACGGTTGTCAATATGTGCATTCAACTTCCAGAGTTCAACCCGTGTGTGGATTCAAGAGTCTGCAAACACTTTCTCTGCAGAGTCCGATAACAGGTGTTTTCAGCCCATTACCGGCATATGGAAGAAACAGAAGGAAGCACAGGGAAATATCTGCTTCTAAATCCAAAACGCAGCTATCTAACAGAACGGTTGTCAATGTGTGCACTCAACTTCCAGAGTTAAACCCGTGTGTGGATTCAGCAGTCTGCAAACACTTTCTCTGCAGAGTCCCAAAACAGGCGTTTTCAGCACATTACCGGCATGTGGAAGAAACAGCAGTAAGCACAGGGAAATATCTGCTTCTAAATCCAAAACGCAGCTATCTAAAAGAACGGTTGTCAATGTGTGCACTCAACTTCCAGAGGTAAACCCGTGTGTGGATTCAGCAGTCTGCAAACACTTTCTCTGCAGAGTCCCAAAACAGGCGTTTTCAGCCCATTACCGGCATATGGAAGAAACAGCAGTAAGCACAGGGAAACATCTGCTTCTAAATCCAAAACGCAGCTATCTAACAGAACGGTTGTCAATATTGTGCACTCAACTTCCAGAGTTCAACCCGTGTGTGGATTCAGCAGTCTGCAAACACTTTCTCTGCAGAGTCCGATAACAGGTGTTTTCAGCCCATTACCGGCATATGGAAGAAACAGCAGTAAGCACAGGGAAATATCTGCTTGTAAATCCAAAACGCAGCTATCTAACAGAACGGTTGTCAATGTGTGCACTCAATTTCCAGAGTTAAACCCGTGTGTGGATTCAGCAGTCTGCAAACACTTTCTCTGCAGAGTCCCAAAACAGGCGTTTTCAGCCCATTACCGGCATAAGGAAGAAACAGCAGTAAGCACAGGGAAATATCTGCTTCTAAATCCAAAACGCAACTATCTAACAGAAGGGTTGTCAATGTGTGCACTCAACTTCCAGAGTAAAACCCGTGTGTGGATTCAGCAGTCTGCAAACTCTTTCTCTGCAGAGTCCCAAAACAGGCGTTTTCAGCCCGTTAGCGGCATATGGAAGAAAGAGCTGTAAGCACAGGGAAATATCTGCTTCTAAATCCAAAACGCAGCTATCTAACAGAACGGTTGTCAATGTGTGCACTCAACTTCCAGAGTTAAACCCGTGTGTGGATTCAGCAGTCTGCAAACACTTTCTCTGCAGAGTCCCAAAACAGGCGTTTTCTGCCCATTACCGGCATATGGAAGAAACAGCAGTAAGCACAGGGAAATATCTGCTTCTAAATCCAAAACGCAGCTACCTAACAGAACGATTGTCAATGTGTGCACTCAACTTCCAGAGTTTAAGCCGTGTGTGGATTCAGCAGTCTGCAAACACTTTCTCTGCAGAGTCCCAAAACAGGCGTTTTCAGCCCTTTACCGGCATGTGGAAGGAACAGCAGTAAGCACAGGGAAATATCTGCTTCTAAATCCAAAACGCAGCTATCTAACAGAACGGTTGTCAATGTGTGCACTCAACTTCCAGAGTTAAACCCGTGTGTGGATTCAGCAGTCTGCAAACACTTTCTCTGCAGAGTCCCAAAACAGGCGTTTTCAGCCCATTACCGGCATATGGAAGAAACAGCAGTAAGCACAGGGAAATATCTGCTTCTAAATCCAAAACGCAGCTATCTAACAGAACGGTTGTAAATGTGTGCACTCAACTTCCAGAGTTAAACCCATGTGTGGATTCAGCAGTCTGCAAACACTTTCTCTGCAGAGTCCCAAAACAGGCGTTTTCAGCCCATTACCGGCATGTGGAAGAAACAGCAGTAAGCACAGGGAAATATCTGCTTCTAAATCCAAAACGCAGCTATCTAAAAGAACGGTTGTCAATGTGTGCACTCAACTTCCAGAGGTAAACCCGTGTGTGGATTCAGCAGTCAGCAAACACTTTCTCTGCAGAGTCCCAAAACAGGCGTTTTCAGCCCATTACCGGCATATGGAAGAAACAGCAGTAAGCACAGGGAAACATCTGCTTCTAAATCTAAAACGCAGCTATCTAACAGAACGGTTGTCAATATTGTGCACTCAACTTCCAGAGTTAAACACGTGTGTGGATTCAGCAGTCTGCAAACACTTTCTCTGCAGAGACCGATAACAGGTGTTTTCAGCCCATTACCGGCATATGGAAGAAACAGCAGTAAGCACAGGGAAATATCTGCTTCTAAATCCAAAATGCAGCTATCTAACAGAACGGTTGTCAATGTGTTCACTCAACTTCCAGAGTTAAACCCGTGTGTGGATTCAGCAGTCTGCAAACACTTTCTCTGCAGAGTCCCAAAACAGGCGTTTTCAGCCCATTACCGACATAAGGAAGAAACAGCAGTAAGCACAGGGAAATATCTGCTTCTAAATCCAAAACGCAACTATCTAACAGAAGGGTTGTCAATGTGTGCACTCAACTTCCAGAGTAAAACCCGTCTGTGGATTCAGCAGTCTGCAAACTCTTTCTCTGCAGAGTCCCAAAACAGGCGTTTTCAGCCCGTTAGCGGCATATGGAAGAAAGAGCTGTAAGCACAGGGAAATATCTGCTTCTAAATCCAAAACGCAGCTATCTAACAGAACGGTTGTCAATGTGTGCACTCAACTTCCAGAGGTAAACCCGTGTGTGGATTCAGCAGTCTGCAAACACTTTCTCTGCAGAGTGCACAACAGGCCTTTTCTGCCCATTACCGGCATATGGAAGAAACAGCAGTAAGCACAGGGAAATATCTGCTTCTAAATCCAAAACGCAGCTACCTAACAGAACGGTTGTCAATGTGTGAACTCAACTTCCAGAGTTTAAGCCGTGTGTGGATTCAGCAGTCTGCAAACACTTTCTCTGCAGAGTCCCAAAACAGGCGTTTTCATCCCATTACCGGCATGTGGAAGGAACAGCAGTAAGCACAGGGAAATATCTGCTTCCAAATCCAAAACGCAGCTATCTAACAGAACGGTTGTCAATGTGTGCACTCAACTTCCAGAGTTCAACCCGTGTGTGGATTCAGCAGTCTGCAAACACTTTCTCTGTAGAGTCCCAAAACAGGCGTTTTCAGCCCATCACCGGCATATGGAAGAAACAGCAGTAAGCACGGGGAAATATCGGCTTCTAAATCCAAAACGCAGCTATCTAACAGAACGGTTGTCAATGTGTGCACTGAACTTCCAGAGTTAAACCCGTGTGTGGATTCAGCAGTCTGCAAACAGTTTCTCTGCAGAGTCCCAAAACAGGCGTTTTCAGCCCATTACCGGCATATGGAAGAATCAGCAGTAAGCACAGGGAAATATCTGCTTCTAAATCCAAAACGCAGCTATCTAACAGAACGGTTGTCAACGTGTGCACTCAACTTCCAGAGCTAAACCCGTGTGTGGATTCAAGAGTCTGCAAACACTTTCTCTGCAGAGTCCGATAACAGGTGTTTTCAGCCCTTTACCGGCATATGGAAGAAACAGAAGTAAGCACAGGGAAATATGAGCTTCTAAATCCAAAACGCAGCTATCTAACAGAACGGTTGTCAATGTCTGCACTCAACTTCCAGAGTTCAACCCGTGTGTGGATTCAGCAGTCTGCAACACTTTCTCTGCAGAGTCCGAAAACAGGAGTTTTCAGCACATTACCGGCATATGGATGAAACAGCAGTAAGCACAGGGAAATATCTGCTTCTAAATCCAAAACGCAGCTATCTAACAGAACGGTTGTCAATGTGAGCACTCAACTTACAGAGTTCAACCCGTGTGTGGATTCAGTAGTCTGCAAACACTTTCTCTGCAGAGTCCCAAGACTGGAGTGTTCAGCCCATCACCGGCATATGGAAGAAACAGCAGTAAGCACAGGGAAATATCTGCTTCTTAATCCAAAACGCAGCTATCTAACAGTACGGTGGTCAATGTGTGCACTCAACTTCCAGAGGTAAACCCATGTGTGGATTCAGCAGTCTGCAAACACTTTCTCTGCAGAGTCGCAAAACAGGCGTTTTCAGCCCATTACCGGCATAAGGAAAAACAGCAGTAAGCACAGGGAAATATCTGCTTCTAAATCCAAAACGCAGCTATCTAACAGAAGGGTTCTCAATGTGTGAACTCAACTTCCAGAGTTAAACCCGTGTGTGGATTCAGCAGTCTGCAAACTCTTTCTCTGCAGAGTCCCAAAACAGGCGCTTTCAGCCCGTTAGCGGCATATGGAAGAAAGAGCTGTAAGCACAGGGAAATATCTGCTTCTAAATCCAAAACGCAGCTATCTAACAGAAGGGTTGCCAATGTGTGCACTCAACTTCCAGAGGTAAACCCATGTGTGGATTCAGCAGTCTGCAAACACTTTCTCTGCAGAGCCCCAAAACAGGCCTTTTCAGCCCATTACCGGCATATGGAAGAAACAGCAGTAAGCACAGGGAAATATCTGCTTCTAAATCCAAAACGCAGCTATCTAACAGAACGGTTGACAATGTGTGCACTCAACTTCCAGAGGTAAACCCGTGTGTGGATTCAGCAGTCTGCAAACACTTTCTCTGCAGAGTCCCAAAACAGGCGTTTTCAGCCCAGTACCGGCATATGGAAGAAACAGCAGTAAGCACAGGGAAATATCTGCTTCTAAATCCAAAACGCAGCTATCTAACAGAACGGTTGTCAATGTGTGCACTCAACTTCCAGAGTTCAACCCGTGTATGGATTCAGCAGTCTGCAAGCATTTTCTCTGCACAGTCCCAAAACAAGCGTTTTCAGCCCATTACCGGCATGTGGAAGAAACAGCAGTAAGCACAGGGAAATATTTGCTTATAAGTCCAAAACGCAGCTATCTAACAGAACGGTTGTCAATGTGTGCACTCAACTTCCAGAGTTAAACCCGTGTGTGGATTCAGCAGTCTGCAAACACATTCTCTGCAGAGTCCCAAAACGGGCGTTTTCAGCCCATTACCGGCATATGGAAGAAACAGCAGTAAGCACAGGGAAATATCTGCTTCTAAATCCAAAACGGAGCTATCTAAAAGAACGGCTGTCAACGTGGGCACTCAACTTACAGAGTTAAACCCGTGTGTGGATTCAGCAGTCTGCAAACACTTTCTGTGCAGAGTTTCAAAACAGGCGTTTTCAGCCCATCACCGGCATATGGAAGAAATAGCAGTAAGCACAGGGAAATATCTGCTTCTAAATCCAAAATGCAGCTATCTAACAGAACGGTTGTCAATGTGTGCACTCAACTTCCAGAGTTTAAGCCGTGTGTGGTTTCAGCAGTCTGCAAACACTTTCTCTGCAGAGTCCCAAAACAGGCGTTTTCAGCCCATTACCGGCATATGGAAGAAACAGCAGTAAGCACAGGGAAATATCTGCTTCTAAATACAAAACGCAGCTATCTAACAGAACGGTTGTCAATGTGGGCACTCAACTTCCAGAGTTAAACCCGTGTGTGGATTCAGCAGTCTGCAAACACTTTCTCTGCAGAGTCCCAAAACAGGCGTTTTCAGCCCATTACCGGCATATGGAAGAAACAGAAGAAAGCACAGGGAAATATCTGCTTCTAAATCCAAAACGCAGCTATCTAACAGAAGGGTTGCCAATGTGTGCACTCAACTTCCAGAGGTAAACCCGTGTGTGGATTCAGCAGTCTGCAAACTCTTTCTCTGCAGAGTCCCAAAACAGGCGTTTTCAGCCCGTTAGCGGCATATGGAAGAAAGAGCTGTAAGCACAGGGAAATATCTGCTTCTAAATCCAAAACGCAGCTATCTAACAGAACGGTTGTCAATGTGTGCACTCAACTTCCAGAGGTAAACCCGTGTGTGGATTCAGCAGTCTGCAAACACTTTCTCTGCAGAGTCCCAAAACAGGCGTTTTCTGCCCATTACCGGCATATGGAAGAAACAGCAGTAAGCACAGGGAAATATCTGCTTCTAAATCCAAAACGCAGCTACCTAACAGAACGGTTGTCAATGTGTGCTCTCAACTTCCAGAGTTTAAGCCGTGTGTGGATTCAGCAGTCTGCAAACACTTTCTCTGCAGAGTCCCAAAACAGGTGTTTTCAGCCCTTTACCGGCATGTGGAAGGAACAGCAGTAAGCACAGGGAAATATCTGCTTCTAAATCCAAAACGCAGCTATCTAACAGAACGGTTGTCAATGTGTGCACTCAACTTTTAGAGTTAAACCCGTGTGTGGATTCAGCAGTCTGCAAACACTTTCTCTGCAGAGTCCCAAAACAGGCGTTTTCAGCCCATTACCGGCATATGGAAGAAACAGCAGTAAGCACAGGGAAATATCTGCTTCTAAATCCAAAACGCAGCTATCTAACAGAACGGTTGTCAATGTGTGCACTCAACTTCCAGAGTTAAACCCATGTGTGGATTCAGCAGTCTGCAAACACTTTCTCTGCAGAGTCCCAAAACAGGCGTTTTCAGCCCATTACCGGCATGTGGAAGAAACAGCAGTAAGCACAGGGAAATATCTGCTTCTAAATCCAAAACGCAGCTATCTAAAAGAACGGTTGTCAATGTGTGCACTCAACTTCCAGAGGTAAACCCGTGTGTGGATTCAGCAGTCTGCAAACACTTTCTCTGCAGAGTCCCAAAACAGGCGTTTTCAGCCCATTACCGGCATATGGAAGAAACAGCAGTAAGCACAGGGAAACATCTGCTTCTAAATCTAAAACGCAGCTATCTAACAGAACGGTTGTCAATATTGTGCACTCAACTTCCAGAGTTAAACCCGTGTGTGGATTCAGCAGTCTGCAAACACTTTCTCTGCAGAGACCGATAACAGGTGTTTTCAGCCCATTACCGGCATATGGAAGAAACAGCAGTAAGCACAGGGAAATATCTGCTTCTAAATCCAAAACGCAGCTATCTAACAGAACGGTTGTCAATGTGTTCACTCAACTTCCAGAGTTAAACCCGTGTGTGGATTCAGCAGTCTGCAAACACTTTCTCTGCAGAGTCCCAAAACAGGCGTTTTCAGCCCATTACCGGCATAAGGAAGAAACAGCAGTAAGCACAGGGAAATATCTGCTTCTATATCCAAAACGCAACTATCTAACAGAAGGGTTGTCAATGTGTGCACTCAACTTCCAGAGTAAAACCCGTGTGTGGATTCAGCAGTCTGCAAACTCTTTCTCTGCAGAGTCCCAAAACAGGCGTTTTCAGCCCGTTAGCGGCATATGGAAGAAAGAGCTGTAAGCACAGGGAAATATCTGCTTCTAAATCCAAAACGCAGCTATCTAACAGAACGGTTGTCAATGTGTGAACTCAACTTCCAGAGTTTAAGCCGTGTGTGGATTCAGCAGTCTGCAAACACTTTCTCTGCAGAGTCCCAAAACAGGCGTTTTCAGCCCATTACCGGCATGTGGAAGGAACAGCAGTAAGCACAGGGAAATATCTGCTTCCAAATCCAAAACGCAGCTATCTAACAGAACGGTTGTCAATGTGTGCACTCAACTTCCAGAGTTCAACCCGTGTGTGGATTCAGCAGTCTGCAAACACTTTCTCTGTAGAGTCCCAAAACAGGCGTTTTCAGCCCATCACCGGCATATGGAAGAAACAGCAGTAAGCACGGGGAAATATCGGCTTCTAAATTCAAAACGCAGATATCTAACAGAACGGTTGTCAATGTGTGCACTGAACTTCCAGAGTTAAACCCGTGTGTGGATTCAGCAGTCTGCAAACACTTTCTCTGCAGAGTCCCAAAACAGGCGTTTTCAGCCCATTACCGGCATATGGAAGAATCAGCAGTAAGCACAGGGAAATATCTGCTTCTAAATCCAAAACGCAGCTATCTAACAGAACGGTTGTCAACGTGTGCACTCAATTTCCAGAGCTAAACCCGTGTGTGGATTCAAGAGTCTGCAAACACTTTCTCTGCAGAGTCCGATAACAGGTGTTTTCAGCCCTTTACCGGCATATGGAAGAAACAGAAGTAAGCACAGGGAAATATCTGCTTCTAAATCCAAAACGCAGCTATCTAACAGAACGGCTGTCAATGTGTGCACTCAACTTCCAGAGTTAAACCCGTGTGTGGATTCAGCAGTCTGCAAACACTTTCTCTGCAGAGTCCCAAAACAGGCGTTTTCAGCCCATTACCAGCATATGGAAGAAACAGCAGTAAGCACAGGGAAATATCTGCTTCTAAATCCAAAACGCAGCTATCTAAAAGAACGCTTGTCAATGTGTGCACTCAACTTCCAGAGGTAAACCCGTGTGTGGATTCAGCAGTCTGCAAACACTTTCTCTGCAGAGTCCCAAAACAGGCGTTTTCAGCCCATTACCGGCATAAGGAAGAAACAGCAGTAAGCACAGGGAAATATCTGCTTCTAAATCCAAAACGCAGCTATCTAACAGAACGGTTGTCAATGTGTGCACTCAACTTCCAGAGTTAAACCCGTGTGTGGATTCAGCAGTCTGCAAACTCTTTCTCTGCAGAGTCCCAAAACAGGCGTTTTCAGCCCGTTAGCGGCATATGGAAGAAAGAGCTGTAAGCACAGGGAAATATCTGCTTCTAATTCCAAAACGCAGCTATCTAACAGAACGGTTGTCAATGTGTGCACTCAACTTCCAGAGGTAAACCCGTGTGTGGATTCAGCAGTCTGCAAACAGTTTCTCTGCAGAGTCCCAAAACAGGCGTTTTCTGCCCATTACCGGCATATGGAAGAAACAGCAGTAAGCACAGGGAAATATCTGTTTCTAAATCCAAAACGCAGCTACCTAACAGAACAGTTGTCAATGTGAGCACTCAACTTCCAGAGTTTAAGCCGTGTGTGGTTTCAGCAGTCTGCAAACACTTTCTCTGCAGAGTCCCAAAACAGGCGTTTTCAGCCCATTACCGGCATATGGAAGAAACAGCAGTAAGCACAGGGAAATATCTGCTTCTAAATCCAAAACGCAGCTACCTAACAGAACGGTTGTCAACGTGTGCACTCAACTTCCACAGTTCAACCCGTGTGTGGATTCAAGAGTCTGCAAACACTTTCTCTGCAGAGTCCGATAACAGGTGTTTTCATCCCATTACCGGCATATGGAAGAAACAGAAGTAAGCACAGGGAAATATCTGCTTCTAAATCCAAAACGCAGCTATCTAACAGAACGGTTATCAATGTGTGCACTCAACTTCCAGAGTTCCACCCGTGTGTGGATTCAGCGGTCTGCAAACACTTTCTCTGCAGAGTCCCAAAACAGGCGTTTTCAGCCCATTACCGGCATATGGAAGAAACAGCTGTAAGCACAGGGAAATATCTGCTTCTAAATCCAAAACGCAGCTATCCAAAAGAACGGTTGTCAATGTGTGCACTCAACTTCCAGAGGTAAACCCGTGTGTGGATTCAGCAGTCTGCAAACACTTTCTCTGCAGAGTCCCAAAACAGCCGTTTTCAGCCCATTACCGGCATATGGAAGAAACAGCAGTAAGCACAGGGAAATATCTGCTTCTAAATCCAAAACGCAGCCATCTAACAGAACGGTTGTCAATGTGAGCACTCAACTTCCAGAGTTCAACCCGTGTGTGGATTCAGTAGTCTGCAAACACTTTCTCTGCAGAATCCCAAGACAGGAGTGTTCAGCCCATCACCGGCATATGGAAGAAACAGCAGTAAGCACAGGGAAATATCTGCTTCTGAATCCAAAACGAAGCTATCTAACAGAACGGTTGTCAATGTGGGCACTCAACTTCCAGAGTTAAACCCGTGTGTGGATTCAGCAGTCTGCAAACACTTTCTCTGCAGAGTCCCAAAACAGGCGTTTTCAGCCCATTACCGGCATATGGAAGAAAAAGAAGAAAGCACAGGGAAATATCTGCTTCTAAATCCAAAACGCAGCTATCTAACAGAAGGGTTGCCAATGTGTGCACTCAACTTCCAGAGGTAAACCCGTGTGTGGATTCAGCAGTCTGCAAACTCTTTCTCTGCAGAGTCCCAAAACAGGCGTTTTCAGCCCGTTAGCGGCATATGGAAGAAAGAGCTGTAAGCACAGGGAAATATCTGCTTCTAAATCCAAAACGCAGCTATCTAACAGAACGGTTGTCAATGTGTGCACTCAACTTCCAGAGGTAAACCCGTGTGTGGATTCAGCAGTCTGCAAACACTTTCTCTGCAGAGTCCCAAAACAGGCGTTTTCTGCCCATTACCGGCATATGGAAGAAACAGCAGTAAGCACAGGGAAATATCTGCTTCTAAATCCAAAACGCAGCTACCTAACAGAACGGTTGTCAATGTGTGCACTCAACTTCCAGAGTTTAAGCCGTGTGTGGATTCAGCAGTCTGCAAACACTTTCTCTGCAGAGTCCCAAAACAGGCGTTTTCAGCCCTTTACCGGCATGTGGAAGGAACAGCAGTAAGCACAGGGAAATATCTGCTTCTAAATCCAAAACGCAGCTATCTAACAGAACGGTTGTCAATGTGTGCACTCAACTTCCAGAGTTAAACCCGTGTGTGGATTCAGCAGTCTGCAAACACTTTCTCTGCAGAGTCCCAAAACAGGCGTTTTCAGCCCATTACCGGCATATGGAAGAAACAGCAGTAAGCACAGGGAAATATCTGCTTCTAAATCCAAAACGCAGCTATCTAACAGAACGGTTGTCAATGTGTGCACTCAACTTCCAGAGTTAAACCCATGTGTGGATTCAGCAGTCTGCAAACACTTTCTCTGCAGAGTCCCAAAACAGGCGTTTTCAGCCCATTACCGGCATGTGGAAGAAACAGCAGTAAGCACAGGGAAATATCTGCTTCTAAATCCAAAACGCAGCTATCTAAAAGAACGGTTGTCAATGTGTGCACTCAACTTCCAGAGGTAAACCCGTGTGTGGATTCAGCAGTCTGCAAACACTTTCTCTGCAGAGTCCCAAAACAGGCGTTTTCAGCCCATTACCGGCATATGGAAGAAACAGCAGTAAGCACAGGGAAACATCTGCTTCTAAATCTAAAACGCAGCTATCTAACAGAACGGTTGTCAATATTGTGCACTCAACTTCCAGAGTTAAACCCGTGTGTGGATTCAGCAGTCTGCAAACACTTTCTCTGCACAGACCGATAACAGGTGTTTTCAGCCCATTACCGGCATATGGAAGAAACAGCAGTAAGCACAGGGAAATATCTGCTTCTAAATCCAAAACGCAGCTATCTAACAGAACGGTTGTCAATGTGTGCAGTCAACTTCCAGAGTTCAACCCGTGTGTGGATTCAGCAGTCTGCAAACACTTTCTCTGCAGAGTCCCAAAACAGGCGTTTTCAGCCCATTACCGGCATAAGGAAGAAACAGCAGTAAGCACAGGGAAATATCTGCTTCTAAATCCAAAACGCAACTATCTAACAGAAGGGTTGTCAATGTGTGCACTCAACTTCCAGAGTAAAACCCGTGTGTGGATTCAGCAGTCTGCAAACTCTTTCTCTGCAGAGTCCCAAAACAGGCGTTTTCAGCCCGTTAGCGGCATATGGAAGAAAGAGCTGTAAGCACAGGGAAATATCTGCTTCTAAATCCAAAACGCAGCTATCTAACAGAACGGTTGTCAATGTGTGCACTCAACTTCCAGAGGTAAACCCGTGTGTGGATTCAGCAGTCTGCAAACACTTTTTCTGCAGAGTGCACAACAGGCCTTTTCTGCCCATTACCGGCATATGGAATAAACAGCAGTAAGCACAGGGAAATATCTGCTTCTAAATCCAAAACGCAGCTACCTAACAGAACGGTTGTCAATGTGTGAACTCAACTTCCAGAGTTTAAGCCGTGTGTGGTTTCAGCAGTCTGCAAACACTTTCTCTGCAGAGTCCCAAAACAGGCGTTTTCAGCCCATTACCGGCATATGGAAGAAACAGCAGTAAGCACAGGGAAATATCTGCTTCTAAATCCAAAACGCAGCTACCTAACAGAACGGTTGTCAACGTGTGCACTCAACTTCCACAGTTCAACCCGTGTGTGGATTCAAGAGTCTGCAAACACTTTCTCTGCAGAGTCCGATAACAGGTGTTTTCATCCCATTACCGGCATATGGAAGAAACAGAAGTAAGCACAGGGAAATATCTGCTTCTAAATCCAAAACGCAGCTATCTAACAGAACGGTTATCAATGTGTGCACTCAACTTCCAGAGTTCCACCCGTCTGTGGATTCAGCGGTCTGCAAACACTTTCTCTGCAGAGTCCCAAAACAGGCGTTTTCATCCCATTACCGGCATATGGAAGAAACAGCTGTAAGCACAGGGAAATATCTGCTTCTAAATCCAAAACGCAGCTATCTAAAAGAACGGTTGTCAATGTGTGCACTCAACTTCCAGAGGTAAACCCGTGTGTGGATTCAGCAGTCTGCAAACACTTTCTCTGCAGAGTCCCAAAACAGCCGTTTTCAGCCCATTACCGGCATATGGAAGAAACAGCAGTAAGCACAGGGAAATATCTGCTTCTAAATTAAAAACGCAGCTATCTAACAGAACGGTTGCCAATGTGTGCACTCAACGTCCAGAGTTCAACCCGTGTGTGGATTCAGCAGTCTGCAAACACTTTCTCTGCAGAGTCTGATAACAGGTGTTTTCAGCCCATTACCGGCATATGGAAGAAACAGCAGTAAGCACAGGGAAATATCTGCTTCTAAATCCAAAACGCAGCAATCTAACAGAACGGTTGTTAATGTGTGCACTCAACTTCCAGAGTTAAACCCGTGTGTGGATTCAGCAGTCTGCAAACACTTTCTCTGCAGAGTCCCAAAACAGGCGTTTTCAGCCCATTACCGGCATAAGGAAGAAACAGCAGAAAGCAAAGGGAAATATCTGCTTCTAAATCCAAAACGCAGCTATCTAACAGAAGGGTTGTCAATGTGTGCACTCAACTTCCAGAGTAAAAACCGTGTGTGGATTCAGCAGTCTGCAAACTCTTTCTCTGCAGAGTCCCAAAACAGGCGTTTTCAGCCCGTTAGCGGCATATGGAAGAAAGAGCTGTAAGCACAGGGAAATATCTGCTTCTAAATCCAAAACGCAGCTATCTAACAGAACGGTTGTCAATGTGTGCACTCAACTTCCAGAGGTAAACCCGTGTGTGGATTCAGCAGTCTGCAAACACTTTCTCTGCATAGTCCCAAAACAGGCGTTTTCAGCCCATTACCGGCATATGGAAGAAACAGCAGTAAGCACAGGGAAATATCTGCTTCTAAATACAAAACGCAGCTATCTAACAGAACGGTTGTCAATGTGGGCACTCAACTTCCAGAGTTAAACCCGTGTGTGGATTCAGCAGTCTGCAAACACTTTCTCTGCAGAGTCCCAAAACAGGCGTTTTCAGCCCATTACCGGCATATGGAAGAAACAGAAGAAAGCACAGGGAAATATCTGCTTCTAAATCCAAAACGCAGCTATCTAACAGAAGGGTTGCCAATGTGTGCACTCAACTTCCAGAGGTAAACCCGTGTGTGGATTCAGCAGTCTGCAAACTCTTTCTCTGCAGAGTCCCAAAACAGGCGTTTTCAGCCCGTTAGCGGCATATGGAAGAAAGAGCTGTAAGCACAGGGAAATATGTGCTTCTAAATCCAAAACGCAGCTATCTAACAGAACGGTTGTCAATGTGTGCACTCAACTTCCAGAGGTAAACCCGTGTGTGGATTCAGCAGTCTGCAAACACTTTCTCTGCAGAGTCCCAAAACAGGCGTTTTCTGCCCATTACCGGCATATGGAAGAAACAGCAGTAAGCACAGGGAAATATCTGCTTCTAAATCCAAAACGCAGCTACCTAACAGAACGGTTGTCAATGTGTGCACTCAACTTCCAGAGTTTAAGCCGTGTGTGGATTCAGCAGTCTGCAAACACTTTCTCTGCAGAGTCCCAAAACAGGTGTTTTCAGCCCTTTACCGGCATGTGGAAGGAACAGCAGTAAGCACAGGGAAATATCTGCTTCTAAATCCAAAACGCAGCTATCTAACAGAACGGTTGTCAATGTGTGCACTCAACTTTTAGAGTTAAACCCGTGTGTGGATTCAGCAGTCTGCAAACACTTTCTCTGCAGAGTCCCAAAACAGGCGTTTTCAGCCCATTACCGGCATATGGAAGAAACAGCAGTAAGCACAGGGAAATATCTGCTTCTAAATCCAAAACGCAGCTATCTAACAGAACGGTTGTCAATGTGTGCACTCAACTTCCAGAGTTAAACCCATGTGTGGATTCAGCAGACTGCAAACACTTTCTCTGCAGAGTCCCAAAACAGGCGTTTTCAGCCCATTACCGGCATGTGGAAGAAACAGCAGTAAGCACAGGGAAATATCTGCTTCTAAATCCAAAACGCAGCTATCTAAAAGAACGGTTGTCAATGTGTGCACTCAACTTCCAGAGGTAAACCCGTGTGTGGATTCAGAAGTCTGCAAACACTTTCTCTGCAGAGTCCCAAAACAGGCGTTTTCAGCCCATTACCGGCATATGGAAGAAACAGCAGTAAGCACAGGGAAACATCTGCTTCTAAATCTAAAACGCAGCTATCTAACAGAACGGTTGTCAATATTGTGCACTCAACTTCCAGAGTTAAACCCGTGTGTGGATTCAGCAGTCTGCAAACACTTTCTCTGCAGAGACCGATAACAGGTGTTTTCAGCCCATTACCGGCATATGGAAGAAACAGCAGTAAGCACAGGGAAATATCTGCTTCTAAATCCAAAACGCAGCTATCTAACAGAACGGTTGTCAATGTGTTCACTCAACTTCCAGAGTTAAACCCGTGTGTGGATTCAGCAGTCTGCAAACACTTTCTCTGCAGAGTCCCAAAACAGGCGTTTTCAGCCCATTACCGGCATAAGGAAGAAACAGCAGTAAGCACAGGGAAATATCTGCTTCTATATCCAAAACGCAACTATCTAACAGAAGGGTTGTCAATGTGTGCACTCAACTTCCAGAGTAAAACCCGTGTGTGGATTCAGCAGTCTGCAAACTCTTTCTCTGCAGAGTCCCAAAACAGGCGTTTTCAGCCCGTTAGCGGCATATGGAAGAAAGAGCTGTAAGCACAGGGAAATATCTGCTTCTAAATCCAAAACGCAGCTATCTAACAGAACGGTTGTCAATGTGTGAACTCAACTTCCAGAGTTTAAGCCGTGTGTGGATTCAGCAGTCTGCAAACACTTTCTCTGCAGAGTCCCAAAACAGGCGTTTTCAGCCCATTACCGGCATGTGGAAGGAACAGCAGTAAGCACAGGGAAATATCTGCTTCCAAATCCAAAACGCAGCTATCTAACAGAACGGTTGTCAATGTGTGCACTCAACTTCCAGAGTTCAACCCGTGTGTGGATTCAGCAGTCTGCAAACACTTTCTCTGTAGAGTCCCAAAACAGGCGTTTTCAGCCCATCACCGGCATATGGAAGAAACAGCAGTAAGCACGGGGAAATATCGGCTTCCAAATTCAAAACGCAGCTATCTAACAGAACGGTTGTCAATGTGTGCACTGAACTTCCAGAGTTAAACCCGTGTGTGGATTCAGCAGTCTGCAAACACTTTCTCTGCAGAGTCCCAAAACAGGCGTTTTCAGCCCATTACCGGCATATGGAAGAATCAGCAGTAAGCACAGGGAAATATCTGCTTCTAAATCCAAAACGCAGCTATCTAACAGACCGGTTGTCAACGTGTGCACTCAACTTCCAGAGCTAAACCCGTGTGTGGATTCAAGAGTCTGCAAACACTTTCTCTGCAGAGTCCGATAACAGGTGTTTTCAGCCCTTTACCGGCATATGGAAGAAACAGAAGTAAGCACAGGGAAATATCTGCTTCTAAATCCAAAACGCAGCTATCTAACAGAACGGCTGTCAATGTGTGCACTCAACTTCCAGAGTTAAACCCGTGTGTGGATTCAGCAGTCTGCAAACACTTTCTCTGCAGAGTCCCAAAACAGGCGTTTTCAGCCCATTACCAGCATATGGAAGAAACAGCAGTAAGCACAGGGAAATATCTGCTTCTAAATCCAAAACGCAGCTATCTAAAAGAACGCTTGTCAATGTGTGCACTCAACTTCCAGAGTTCAACCCGTGTGTGGATTCAGCAGTCTGCAAACACTTTCTCTGCAGAGTCCCAAAACAGGCGTTTTCAGCCCATTACCGGCATAAGGAAGAAACAGCAGTAAGCACAGGGAAATATCTGCTTCTAAATCCAAAACGCAGCTATCTAACAGAACGGTTGTCAATGTGTGCACTCAACTTCCAGAGTTAAACCCGTGTGTGGATTCAGCAGTCTGCAAACTCTTTCTCTGCAGAGTCCCAAAACAGGCGTTTTCAGCCCGTTAGCGGCATATGGAAGAAAGAGCTGTAAGCACAGGGAAATATCTGCTTCTAATTCCAAAACGCAGCTATCTAACAGAACGGTTGTCAATGTGTGCACTCAACTTCCAGAGGTAAACCCGTGTGTGGATTCAGCAGTCTGCAAACAGTTTCTCTGCAGAGTCCCAAAACAGGCGTTTTCTGCCCATTACCGGCTTATGGAAGAAACAGCAGTAAGCACAGGGAAATATCTGCTTCTAAATCCAAAACGCAGCTACCTAACAGAACAGTTGTCAATGTGAGCACTCAACTTCCAGAGTTTAAGCCGTGTGTGGTTTCAGCAGTCTGCAAACACTTTCTCTGCAGAGTCCCAAAACAGGCGTTTTCAGCCCATTACCGGCATATGGAAGAAACAGCAGTAAGCACAGGGAAATATCTGCTTCTAAATCCAAAACGCAGCTACCTAACAGAACGGTTGTCAACGTGTGCACTCAACTTCCACAGTTCAACCCGTGTGTGGATTCAAGAGTCTGCAAACACTTTCTCTGCAGAGTCCGATAACAGGTGTTTTCATCCCATTACCGGCATATGGAAGAAACAGAAGTAAGCACAGGGAAATATCTGCTTCTAAATCCAAAACGCAGCTATCTAACAGAACGGTTATCAATGTGTGCACTCAACTTCCAGAGTTCCACCCGTGTGTGGATTCAGCGGTCTGCAAACACTTTCTCTGCAGAGTCCCAAAACAGGCGTTTTCAGCCCATTACCGGCATATGGAAGAAACAGCTGTAAGCACAGGGAAATATCTGCTTCTAAATCCAAAACGCAGCTATCTAAAAGAACGGTTGTCAATGTGTGCACTCAACTTCCAGAGGTAAACCCGTGTGTGGATTCAGCAGTCTGCAAACACTTTCTCTGCAGAGTCCCAAAACAGCCGTTTTCAGCCCATTACCGGCATATGGAAGAAACAGCAGTAAGCACAGGGAAATATCTGCTTCTAAATCCAAAACGCAGCTATCTAACAGAACGGTTGTCAATGTGAGCACTCAATTTCCAGAGTTCAACCCGTGTGTGGATTCAGTAGTCTGCAAACACTTTCTCTGCAGGATCCCAAGACAGGAGTGTTCAGCCCATCACCGGCATATGGAAGAAACAGCAGTAAGCACAGGGAAATATCTGCTTCTGAATCCAAAACGAAGCTATCTAACAGAACGGTTGTCAATGTGGGCACTCAACTTCCAGAGTTAAACCCGTGTGTGGATTCAGCAGTCTGCAAACACTTTCTCTGCAGAGTCCCAAAACAGGCGTTTTCAGCCCATTACCGGCATATGGAAGAAAAAGAAGAAAGCACAGGGAAATATCTGCTTCTAAATCCAAAACGCAGCTATCTAACAGAAGGGTTGCCAATGTGTGCACTCAACTTCCAGAGGTAAACCCGTGTGTGGATTCAGCAGTCTGCAAACTCTTTCTCTGCAGAGTCCCAAAACAGGCGTTTTCAGCCCGTTAGCGGCATATGGAAGAAAGAGCTGTAAGCACAGGGAAATATCTGCTTCTAAATCCAAAACGCAGCTATCTAACAGAACGGTTGTCAATGTGTGCACTCAACTTCCAGAGGTAAACCCGTGTGTGGATTCAGCAGTCTGCAAACACTTTCTCTGCAGAGTCCCAAAACAGGCGTTTTCTGCCCATTACCGGCATATGGAAGAAACAGCAGTAAGCACAGGGAAATATCTGCTTCTAAATCCAAAACGCAGCTACCTAACAGAACGGTTGTCAATGTGTGCACTCAACTTCCAGAGTTTAAGCCGTGTGTGGATTCAGCAGTCTGCAAACACTTTCTCTGCAGAGTCCCAAAACAGGCGTTTTCAGCCCTTTACCGGCATGTGGAAGGAACAGCAGTAAGCACAGGGAAATATCTGCTTCTAAATCCAAAACGCAGCTATCTAACAGAACGGTTGTCAATGTGTGCACTCAACTTCCAGAGTTAAACCCGTGTGTGGATTCAGCAGTCTGCAAACACTTTCTCTGCAGAGTCCCAAAACAGGCGTTTTCAGCCCATTACCGGCATATGGAAGAAACAGCAGTAAGCACAGGGAAATATCTGCTTCTAAATCCAAAACGCAGCTATCTAACAGAACGGTTGTCAATGTGTGCACTCAACTTCCAGAGTTAAACCCATGTGTGGATTCAGCAGTCTGCAAACACTTTCTCTGCAGAGTCCCAAAACAGGCGTTTTCAGCCCATTACCGGCATGTGGAAGAAACAGCAGTAAGCACAGGGAAATATCTGCTTCTAAATCCAAAACGCAGCTATCTAAAAGAACGGTTGTCAATGTGTGCACTCAACTTCCAGAGGTAAACCCGTGTGTGGATTCAGCAGTCTGCAAACACTTTCTCTGCAGAGTCCCAAAACAGGCGTTTTCAGCCCATTACCGGCATATGGAAGAAACAGCAGTAAGCACAGGGAAACATCTGCTTCTAAATCTAAAACGCAGCTATCTAACAGAACGGTTGTCAATATTGTGCACTCAACTTCCAGAGTTAAACCCGTGTGTGGATTCAGCAGTCTGCAAACACTTTCTCTGCACAGACCGATAACAGGTGTTTTCAGCCCATTACCGGCATATGGAAGAAACAGCAGTAAGCACAGGGAAATATCTGCTTCTAAATCCAAAACGCAGCTATCTAACAGAACGGTTGTCAATGTGTTCACTCAACTTCCAGAGTTAAACCCGTGTGTGGATTCAGCAGTCTGCAAACACTTTCTCTGCAGAGTCCCAAAACAGGCGTTTTCAGCCCATTACCGGCATAAGGAAGAAACAGCAGTAAGCACAGGGAAATATCTGCTTCTAAATCCAAAACGCAACTATCTAACAGAAGGGTTGTCAATGTGTGCACTCAACTTCCAGAGTAAAACCCGTGTGTGGATTCAGCAGTCTGCAAACTCTTTCTCTGCAGAGTCCCAAAACAGGCGTTTTCAGCCCGTTAGCGGCATATGGAAGAAAGAGCTGTAAGCACAGGGAAATATCTGCTTCTAAATCCAAAACGCAGCTATCTAACAGAACGGTTGTCAATGTGTGCACTCAACTTCCAGAGGTAAACCCGTGTGTGGATTCAGCAGTCTGCAAACACTTTTTCTGCAGAGTGCACAACAGGCCTTTTCTGCCCATTACCGGCATATGGAATAAACAGCAGTAAGCACAGGGAAATATCTGCTTCTAAATCCAAAACGCAGCTACCTAACAGAACGGTTGTCAATGTGTGAACTCAACTTCCAGAGTTTAAGCCGTGTGTGGTTTCAGCAGTCTGCAAACACTTTCTCTGCAGAGTCCCAAAACAGGCGTTTTCAGCCCATTACCGGCATATGGAAGAAACAGCAGTAAGCACAGGGAAATATCTGCTTCTAAATCCAAAACGCAGCTACCTAACAGAACGGTTGTCAACGTGTGCACTCAGCTTCCACAGTTCAACCCGTGTGTGGATTCAAGAGTCTGCAAACACTTTCTCTGCAGAGTCCGATAACAGGTGTTTTCATCCCATTACCGGCATATGGAAGAAACAGAAGTAAGCACAGGGAAATATCTGCTTCTAAATCCAAAACGCAGGTATCTAACAGAACGGTTATCAATGTGTGCACTCAACTTCCAGAGTTCCACCCGTGTGTGGATTCAGCGGTCTGCAAACACTTTCTCTGCAGAGTCCCAAAACAGGCGTTTTCAGCCCATTACCGGCATATGGAAGAAACAGCTGTAAGCACAGGGAAATATCTGCTTCTAAATCCAAAACGCAGCTATCTAAAAGAACGGTTGTCAATGTGTGCACTCAACTTCCAGAGGTAAACCCGTGTGTGGATTCAGCAGTCTGCAAACACTTTCTCTGCAGAGTCCCAAAACAGCCGTTTTCAGCCCATTACCGGCATATGGAAGAAACAGCAGTAAGCACAGGGAAATATCTGCTTCTAAATTAAAAACGCAGCTATCTAACAGAACGGTTGCCAATGTGTGCACTCAACGTCCAGAGTTCAACCCGTGTGTGGATTCAGCAGTCTGCAAACACTTTCTCTGCAGAGTCTGATAACAGGTGTTTTCAGCCCATTACCGGCATATGGAAGAAACAGCAGTAAGCACAGGGAAATATCTGCTTCTAAATCCAAAACGCAGCAATCTAACAGAACGGTTGTTAATGTGTGCACTCAACTTCCAGAGTTAAACCCGTGTGTGGATTCAGCAGTCTGCAAACACTTTCTCTGCAGAGTCCCAAAACAGGCGTTTTCAGCCCATTACCGGCATAAGGAAGAAACAGCAGAAAGCACAGGGAAATATCTGCTTCTAAATCCAAAACGCAGCTATCTAACAGAAGGGTTGTCAATGTGTGCACTCAACTTCCAGAGTAAAAACCGTGTGTGGATTCAGCAGTCTGCAAACTCTTTCTCTGCAGAGTCCCAAAACAGGCGTTTTCAGCCCGTTAGCGGCATATGGAAGAAAGAGCTGTAAGCACAGGGAAATATCTGCTTCTAAATCCAAAACGCAGCTATCTAACAGAACGGTTGTCAATGTGTGCACTCAACTTCCAGAGGTAAACCCGTGTGTGGATTCAGCAGTCTGCAAACACTTTCTCTGCAGAGTCCCAAAACAGGCGTTTTCAGCCCATTACCGGCATATGGAAGAAACAGCAGTAAGCACAGGGAAATATCTGCTTCTAAATCCAAAACGCAGCTACCTAACAGAACGGTTGTCAATGTGTGCACTCAACTTCCAGAGTTTAAGCCGTGTGTGGATTCAGCAGTCTGCAAACACTTTCTCTGCAGAGTCCCAAAACAGGCGTTTTCAGCCCATTACCGACATATGGAAGAAACAGCAGTAAGCACAGGGAAATATCTGCTTCTAAATCCAAAACGCAGCTACCTAACAGAACGGTTGTCAATGTGTGCACTCAACTTCCAGAGTTAAACCCGTGTGTGGATTCAGCAGTCTGCAAACACTTTCTCTGCAGAGTCCCAAAACAGGCGTTTTAACCCCTTTACCGGCATATGGAAGAAACAGCAGTAAGCACAGGGAAATATCTGCTTCTAAATCAAAAACGCAGCTATCTAACAGAACGGTTGTCAATGTGTGCACTCAACGTCCAGAGCTAATCCCGTGTGTGGATTCAGCAGTCTGCAAACACTTTCTCTGCAGAGTTTCCAGCAGGCGTTTTCAGCCCAATACCGGCATATGGAAGAAACGGCAGTAAGCACAGGGAAATATGAGCTTCTAAATCCAAAACGCAGCTATCTAACAGAACGGTTGTCAATGTGTGCACTCAACTTCCAGAGTTAAACCCGTGTGTGGATTCAGCAGTCTGCAAACACTTTCTCTGCAGAATCAAAAAACAGGCGTTTTCAGCCCATTACCGGCATAAGGAAGAAACAGGAGTAAGCACAGGGAAATATCTGCTTCTAAATCCAAAACGCAGCTATCTAACAGAAGGGTTGTCAATGTGTGCACTCAACTTCCAAAGTAAAACCCGTGTGTGGATTCAGCAGTCTGCAAACTCTTTCTCTGCAGAGTCCCAAAACAGGCGTTTTCAGCCCGTTAGCGGCATATGGAAGAAAGAGCTGTAAGCACAGGGAAATATCTGCTTCTAAATCCAAAACGCAGCTATCTAACAGAACGGTTGTCAATGTGTGCACTCAACTTCCAGAGTTAAACCCGTGTGTGGATTCAGCAGTCTGCAAACACTTTCTCTGCAGAGTCCCAAAACAGGCGTTTTCAGCCCATTACCGGCATATGGAAGAAAGAGCTGTAAGCACAGGGAAATATCTGCTTCTAAATCCAAAACGCAGCTATCTTACAGAACGGTTGTCAATGTGTGCACTCAACTTCCAGAGGTAAACCCGTGTGTGGATTTAGCAGTCTGCAAAAACTTTCTCTGCAGAGTGCACAACAGGCCTTTTCTGCCCATTACCGGCATATGGAATAAACAGCAGTAAGCACAGGGAAATATCTGCTTCTAAATCCAAAACGCAGCTACCTAACAGAACGGTTGTCAATGTGTGAACTCAACTTCCAGAGTTTAAGCCGTGTGTGGATTCAGCAGTCTGCAAACACTTTCTCTGCAGAGTCCCAAAACAGGCGTTTTCAGCCCATTACCGGCATGTGGAAGGAACAGCAGTAAGCACAGGGAAATATCTGCTTCCAAATCCAAAACGCAGCTATCTAACAGAACGGTTGTCAATGTGTGCACTCAACTTCCAGAGTTCAACCCGTGTGTGGATTCAGCAGTCTGCAAACACTTTCTCTGTAGAGTCCCAAAACAGGCGTTTTCAGCCCATCACCGGCATATGGAAGAAACAGCAGTAAGCACGGGGAAATATCGGCTTCTAAATCCAAAACGCTGCTATCTAACAGAACGGTTGTCAATGTGTGCACTGAACTTCCAGAGTTAAACCCGTGTGTGGATTCAGCAGTCTGCAAACACTTTCTCTGCAGAGTCCCAAAACAGGCGTTTTCAGCCCATTACCGGCATATGGAAGAATCAGCAGTAAGCACAGGGAAATATCTGCTTCTAAATCCAAAACGCAGCTATCTAACAGAACGGTTGTCAACGTGTGCACTCAACTTCCAGAGCTAAACCCGTGTGTGGATTCAAGAGTCTGCAAACACTTTCTCTGCAGAGTCCGATAACAGGTGTTTTCAGCCCTTTACCGGCATATGGAAGAAACAGAAGTAAGCACAGGGAAATATCTGCTTCTAAATCCAAAACGCAGCTATCTAACAGAACGGCTGTCAATGTGTGCACTCAACTTCCAGAGTTAAACCCGTGTGTGGATTCAGCAGTCTGCAAACACTTTCTCTGCAGAGTCCCAAAACAGGCGTTTTCAGCCCATTACCAGCATATGGAAGAAACAGCAGTAAGCACAGGGAAATATCTGCTTCTAAATCCAAAACGCAGCTATCTAAAAGAACGCTTGTCAATGTGTGCACTCAACTTCCAGAGGTAATCCCGTGTGTGGATTCAGCAGTCTGCAAACACTTTCTCTGCAGAGTCCCAAAACAGGCGTTTTCAGCCCATTACCGGCATAAGGAAGAAACAGCAGTAAGCACAGGGAAATATCTGCTTCTAAATCCAAAACGCAGCTATCTAACAGAACGGTTGTCAATGTGTGCACTCAACTTCCAGAGTTAAACCCGTGTGTGGATTCAGCAGTCTGCAAACTCTTTCTCTGCAGAGTCCCAAAACAGGCGTTTTCAGCCCGTTAGCGGCATATGGAAGAAAGAGCTGTAAGCACAGGGAAATATCTGCTTCTAATTCCAAAACGCAGCTATCTAACAGAACGGTTGTCAATGTGTGCACTCAACTTCCAGAGGTAAACCCGTGTGTGGATTCAGCAGTCTGCAAACAGTTTCTCTGCAGAGTCCCAAAACAGGCGTTTTCTGCCCATTACCGGCCTATGGAAGAAACAGCAGTAAGCACAGGGAAATATCTGCTTCTAAATCCAAAACGCAGCTACCTAACAGAACAGTTGTCAATGTGAGCACTCAACTTCCAGAGTTTAAGCCGTGTGTGGTTTCAGCAGTCTGCAAACACTTTCTCTGCAGAGTCCCAAAACAGGCGTTTTCAGCCCATTACCGGCATATGGAAGAAACAGCAGTAAGCACAGGGAAATATCTGCTTCTAAATCCAAAACGCAGCTACCTAACAGAACGGTTGTCAACGTGTGCACTCAACTTCCACAGTTCAACCCGTGTGTGGATTCAAGAGTCTGCAAACACTTTCTCTGCAGAGTCCGATAACAGGTGTTTTCATCCCATTACCGGCATATGGAAGAAACAGAAGTAAGCACAGGGAAATATCTGCTTCTAAATCCAAAACGCAGCTATCTAACAGAACGGTTATCAATGTGTGCACTCAACTTCCAGAGTTCCACCCGTGTGTGGATTCAGCGGTCTGCAAACACTTTCTCTGCAGAGTCCCAAAACAGGCGTTTTCAGCCCATTACCGGCATATGGAAGAAACAGCTGTAAGCACAGGGAAATATCTGCTTCTAAATCCAAAACGCAGCTATCTAAAAGAACGGTTGTCAATGTGTGCACTCAACTTCCAGAGGTAAACCCGTGTGTGGATTCAGCAGTCTGCAAACACTTTCTCTGCAGAGTCCCAAAACAGCCGTTTTCAGCCCATTACCGGCATATGGAAGAAACAGCAGTAAGCACAGGGAAATATCTGCTTCTAAATCCAAAACGCAGCTATCTAACAGAACGGTTGCCAATGTGTGCACTCAACGTCCAGAGTTCAACCCGTGTGTGGATTCAGCAGTCTGCAAACACTTTCTCTGCAGAGTCTGATAACAGGTGTTTTCAGCCCATTACCGGCATATGGAAGAAACAGCAGTAAGCACAGGGAAATATCTGCTTCTAAATCCAAAACGCAGCAATCTAACAGAACGGTTGTTAATGTGTGCACTCAACTTCCAGAGTTAAACCCGTGTGTGGATTCAGCAGTCTGCAAACACTTTCTCTGCAGAGTCCCAAAACAGGCGTTTTCAGCCCATTACCGGCATAAGGAAGAAACAGCAGAAAGCACAGGGAAATATCTGCTTCTAAATCCAAAACGCAGCTATCTAACAGAAGGGTTGTCAATGTGTGCACTCAACTTCCAGAGTAAAAACCGTGTGTGGATTCAGCAGTCTGCAAACTCTTTCTCTGCAGAGTCCCAAAACAGGCGTTTTCAGCCCGTTAGCGGCATATGGAAGAAAGAGCTGTAAGCACAGGGAAATATCTGCTTCTAAATCCAAAACGCAGCTATCTAACAGAACGGTTGTCAATGTGTGCACTCAACTTCCAGAGGTAAACCCGTGTGTGGATTCAGCAGTCTGCAAACACTTTCTCTGCAGAGTCCCAAAACAGGCGTTTTCAGCCCATTACCGGCATATGGAAGAAACAGCAGTAAGCACAGGGAAATATCTGCTTCTAAATCCAAAACGCAGCTACCTAACAGAACGGTTGTCAATGTGTGCACTCAACTTCCAGAGTTTAAGCCGTGTGTGGATTCAGCAGTCTGCAAACACTTTCTCTGCAGAGTCCCAAAACAGGCGTTTTCAGCCCATTACCGACATATGGAAGAAACAGCAGTAAGCACAGGGAAATATCTGCTTCTAAATCCAAAACGCAGCTACCTAACAGAACGGTTGTCAATGTGTGCACTCAACTTCCAGAGTTAAACCCGTGTGTGGATTCAGCAGTCTGCAAACGCTTTCTCTGCAGAGTCCCAAAACAGGCGTTTTAACCCCTTTACCGGCATATGGAAGAAACAGCAGTAAGCACAGGGAAATATCTGCTTCTAAATCAAAAACGCAGCTATCTAACAGAACGGTTGTCAATGTGTGCACTCAACTTCCAGAGCTAATCCCGTGTGTGGATGCAGCAGTCTGCAAACACTTTCTCTGCAGAGTTTCCAGCAGGCGTTTTCAGCCCAATACCGGCATATGGAAGAAACGGCAGTAAGCACAGGGAAATATGAGCTTCTAAATCCAAAACGCAGCTATCTAACAGAACGGTTGTCAATGTGTGCACTCAACTTCCAGAGTTAAACCCGTGTGTGGATTCAGCAGTCTGCAAACACTTTCTCTGCAGAATCCCAAAACAGGCGTTTTCAGCCCATTACCGGCATAAGGAAGAAACAGGAGTAAGCACAGGGAAATATCTGCTTCTAAATCCAAAACGCAGCTATCTAACAGAAGGGTTGTCAATGTGTGCACTCAACTTCCAAAGTAAAACCCGTGTGTGGATTCAGCAGTCTGCAAACTCTTTCTCTGCAGAGTCCCAAAACAGGCGTTTTCAGCCCGTTAGCGGCATATGGAAGAAAGAGCTGTAAGCACAGGGAAATATCTGCTTCTAAATCCAAAACGCAGCTATCTAACAGAACGGTTGTCAATGTGTGCACTCAACTTCCAGAGTTAAACCCGTGTGTGGATTCAGCAGTCTGCAAACACTTTCTCTGCAGAGTCCCAAAAGAGGCGTTTTAACCCCTTTACCGGCATATGGAAGAAACAGCAGTAAGCACAGGGAAATATCTGCTTATAAATCCAAAACGCAGCTGTCTAACAGAACGGTTGTCAATGTGTGCACTAAACTTCCAGAGGTAAACCCGTGTGTGGATTCAGCAGTCTGCAACACTTTCTCTGCAGAGTCCCAAAACAGGCGTTTTCAGCCCATTACCGGCATATGGAAGAAACAGCAGTAAGCACAGGGAAATATCTGCTTCTAAATCCAAAACGGAGCTTTCTGACAGAACGGTTGTCAATGTGTGCACTCAACTTCCAGAGTTCAACCCGTGTGTGGATTCAGCAGTCTGCAAACACTTTCTCTGCAGAGTCTGAAAACAGGGGTTTTCAGCCAATTACCGGCATATGGAAGAAATAGCTGTAAGCACAGGGAAATATCTGCTTCTAAATCCAAAACGCAGCTATCTAACAGAACGGTGGTCAATGTGTGCACTCAACTTCCAGAGTGAAACCCGTGAGTGGATTCAGCTGTCTGCAAACACATTCTCTGCAGAGTCCCAATACAGGCGTTTTCAGCCCATTACCGGCATAAGGAAGAAACAGCAGTAAGCACAGGGAAATATCTGCTTCTAAATCCAAAACGCAGCTATCTAAAAGAACGCTTGTCAATGTGTGCACTCAACTTCCAGAGGTAAACCCGTGTGTGGATTCAGCAGTCTGCAAACACTTTCTCTGCAGAGTCCCAAAACAGGCGTTTTCAGCCCATTACCGGCATAAGGAAGAAACAGCAGTAAGCACAGGGAAATATCTGCTTCTAAATCCATAACGCAGCTATCTAACAGAACGGTTGTCAATGTGTGCACTCAAATTCCAGAGGTAAACCCGTGTGTGGATTCAGCAGTCTGCAAACTCTTTCTCTGCAGAGTCCCAAAACAGGCGTTTTCAGCCCGTTAGCGGCATATGGAAGAAAGAGCTGTAAGCACAGGGAAATATCTGCTTCTAATTCCAAAACGCAGCTATCTAACAGAACGGTTGTCAATGTGTGCACTCAACTTCCAGAGGTAAACCCGTGTGTGGATTCAGCAGTCTGCAAACAGTTTCTCTGCAGAGTCCCAAAACAGGCGTTTTCTGCCCATTACCGGCATATGGAAGAAACAGCAGTAAGCACAGGGAAATATCTGCTTCTAAATCCAAAACGCAGCTACCTAACAGAACAGTTGTCAATGTGAGCACTCAACTTCCAGAGTTTAAGCCGTGTGTGGTTTCAGCAGTCTGCAAACACTTTCTCTGCAGAGTCCCAAAACAGGCGTTTTCAGCCCATTACCGGCATATGGAAGAAACAGCAGTAAGCACAGGGAAATATCTGCTTCTAAATCCAAAACGCAGCTACCTAACAGAACGGTTGTCAACGTGTGCACTCAACTTCCACAGTTCAACCCGTGTGTGGATTCAAGAGTCTGCAAACACTTTCTCTGCAGAGTCCGATAACAGGTGTTTTCATCCCATTACCGGCATATGGAAGAAACAGAAGTAAGCACAGGGAAATATCTGCTTCTAAATCCAAAACGCAGCTATCTAACAGAACGGTTATCAATGTGTGCACTCAACTTCCAGAGTTCCACCCGTGTGTGGATTCAGCGGTCTGCAAACACTTTCTCTGCAGAGTCCCAAAACAGGCGTTTTCAGCCCATTACCGGCATATGGAAGAAACAGCTGTAAGCACAGGGAAATATCTGCTTCTAAATCCAAAACGCAGCTATCTAAAAGAACGGTTGTCAATGTGTGCACTCAACTTCCAGAGGTAAACCCGTGTGTGGATTCAGCAGTCTGCAAACACTTTCTCTGCAGAGTCCCAAAACAGCCGTTTTCAGCCCATTACCGGCATATGGAAGAAACAGCAGTAAGCACAGGGAAATATCTGCTTCTAAATCCAAAACGCAGCTATCTAACAGAACGGTTGCCAATGTGTGCACTCAACGTCCAGAGTTCAACCCGTGTGTGGATTCAGCAGTCTGCAAACACTTTCTCTGCAGAGTCTGATAACAGGTGTTTTCAGCCCATTACCGGCATATGGAAGAAACAGCAGTAAGCACAGGGAAATATCTGCTTCTAAATCCAAAACGCAGCAATCTAACAGAACGGTTGTTAATGTGTGCACTCAACTTCCAGAGTTAAACCCGTGTGTGGATTCAGCAGTCTGCAAACACTTTCTCTGCAGAGTCCCAAAACAGGCGTTTTCAGCCCATTACCGGCATAAGGAAGAAACAGCAGAAAGCACAGGGAAATATCTGCTTCTAAATCCAAAACGCAGCTATCTAACAGAAGGGTTGTCAATGTGTGCACTCAACTTCCAGAGTAAAAACCGTGTGTGGATTCAGCAGTCTGCAAACTCTTTCTCTGCAGAGTCCCAAAACAGGCGTTTTCAGCCCGTTAGCGGCATATGGAAGAAAGAGCTGTAAGCACAGGGAAATATCTGCTTCTAAATCCAAAACGCAGCTATCTAACAGAACGGTTGTCAATGTGTGCACTCAACTTCCAGAGTTTAAGCCGTGTGTGGATTCAGCAGTCTGCAAACACTTTCTCTGCAGAGTCCCAAAACAGGCGTTTTCAGCCCATTACCGACATATGGAAGAAACAGCAGTAAGCACAGGGAAATATCTGCTTCTAAATCCAAAACGCAGCTACCTAACAGAACGGTTGTCAATGTGTGCACTCAACTTCCAGAGTTAAACCCGTGTGTGGATTCAGCAGTCTGCAAACACTTTCTCTGCAGAGTCCCAAAACAGGCGTTTTAACCCCTTTACCGGCATATGGAAGAAACAGCAGTAAGCACAGGGAAATATCTGCTTCTAAATCAAAAACGCAGCTATCTAACAGAACGGTTGTCAATGTGTGCACTCAACTTCCAGAGCTAATCCCGTGTGTGGATGCAGCAGTCTGCAAACACTTTCTCTGCAGAGTTTCCAGCAGGCGTTTTCAGCCCAATACCGGCATATGGAAGAAACGGCAGTAAGCACAGGGAAATATGAGCTTCTAAATCCAAAACGCAGCTATCTAACAGAACGGTTGTCAATGTGTGCACTCAACTTCCAGAGTTAAACCCGTGTGTGGATTCAGCAGTCTGCAAACACTTTCTCTGCAGAATCCCAAAACAGGCGTTTTCAGCCCATTACCGGCATAAGGAAGAAACAGGAGTAAGCACAGGGAAATATCTGCTTCTAAATCCAAAACGCAGCTATCTAACAGAAGGGTTGTCAATGTGTGCACTCAACTTCCAAAGTAAAACCCGTGTGTGGATTCAGCAGTCTGCAAACTCTTTCTCTGCAGAGTCCCAAAACAGGCGTTTTCAGCCCGTTAGCGGCATATGGAAGAAAGAGCTGTAAGCACAGGGAAATATCTGCTTCTAAATCCAAAACGCAGCTATCTAACAGAACGGTTGTCAATGTGTGCACTCAACTTCCAGAGTTAAACCCGTGTGTGGATTCAGCAGTCTGCAAACACTTTCTCTGCAGAGTCCCAAAAGAGGCGTTTTAACCCCTTTACCGGCATATGGAAGAAACAGCAGTAAGCACAGGGAAATATCTGCTTATAAATCCAAAACGCAGCTGTCTAACAGAACGGTTGTCAATGTGTGCACTAAACTTCCAGAGGTAAACCCGTGTGTGGATTCAGCAGTCTGCAACACTTTCTCTGCAGAGTCCCAAAACAGGCGTTTTCAGCCCATTACCGGCATATGGAAGAAACAGCAGTAAGCACAGGGAAATATCTGCTTCTAAATCCAAAACGGAGCTTTCTGACAGAACGGTTGTCAATGTGTGCACTCAACTTCCAGAGTTCAACCCGTGTGTGGATTCAGCAGTCTGCAAACACTTTCTCTGCAGAGTCTGAAAACAGGGGTTTTCAGCCCATTACCGGCATATGGAAGAAATAGCTGTAAGCACAGGGAAATATCTGCTTCTAAATCCAAAACGCAGCTATCTAACAGAACGGTGGTCAATGTGTGCACTCAACTTCCAGAGTGAAACCCGTGAGTGGATTCAGCTGTCTGCAAACACATTCTCTGCAGAGTCCCAATACAGGCGTTTTCAGCCCATTACCGGCATAAGGAAGAAACAGCAGTAAGCACAGGGAAATATCTGCTTCTAAATCCAAAACGCAGCTATCTAACAGAGCGGTTGTCAATATGTGCACTCAACTTCCAGATTTCAACCCGTGTGTGGATTCAGCAGTCTGCAAACACTTTCTCTGCAGAGTCCCAAAACAGGCGTTTTCAGCCCATTACCGGCATATGGAAGAAACAGCAGTAAGCACAGGGAAATATCTGGTTCTAAATCCAAAACGCAGCTATCTAACAGACCGGTTGTCAATGTGTGCAGTCAACTTCCAGAGTTCAACCCGTGTGTGGATTCAGCAGTCTTCAAACACTTTCTCTGCAGAGTCCCAAAACAGGCGTTTTCAGCCCATTACCGGCATATGGAAGAAACAGCAGTAAGCACAGGGAAATACCTGCTTCTAAATCCAAAACGCAGCTATCTAACAGAACGGTTGTGAATGTCTGCACTCAACTTCCAGAGTTCAACCCGTGTGTGGATTCAGCAGTCTGCAAACACTTTCTCTGCAGAGTCCGAAAACAGGAGTTTTCAGCACATTACCGGCATATGGATGAAACAGCAGTAAGCACAGGGAAATATCTGCTTCTAAATCCAAAACGCAGCTATCTAACAGAACGGTTGTCAATGTGAGCACTCAACTTACAGAGTTCAACCCGTGTGTGGATTCAGTAGTCTGCAAACACTTTCTCTGCAGAGTCCCAAGACTGGAGTGTTCAGCCTATCACCGGCATATGGAAGAAACAGCAGTAAGCACAGGGAAATATCTGCTTCTAAATCCAAAACGAAGCTATCTAACAGAACGGTTGTCAATGTGGGCACTCACCTTCCAGAGTTAAACCCGTGTGTGGATTCAGCAGTCTGCAAACACTTTCTCTGCAGAGTCCCAAAACAGGCGTTTTCAGCCCATTACCGGCATATGGAAGAAACAGCAGAAAGCACAGGGAAATATCTGCTTCTAAATCCAACACGCAGCTATCTAACAGAAGGGTTGCCAATGTATGCACTCAACTTCCAGAGGTAAACCCGTGTGTGGATTCAGCAGTCTGCAAACACTTTCTCTGCAGAGCCCCAAAACAGGCCTTTTCAGCCCATTACCGGCATATGGAAGAAACAGCAGTAAGCACAGGGAAATATCTGCTTCTAAATCCAAAACGCAGCTATCTAACAGAATGGTTGACAATGTGTGCACTCAACTTCCAGAGGTAAACCCGTGTGTGGATTCAGCAGTCTGCAAACACTTTCTCTGCAGAGTCCCAAAACAGGCGTTTTCAGCCCATTACCGGCATATGGAAGAAACAGCAGTAAGCACAGGGAAATATCTGCTTCTAAATCCAAAACGCAGCTATCTAACAGAACGGTTGTCAATGTGTGCACTCAACTTCCAGAGTTCAACCCGTGTGTGGATTCAGCAGTCTGCAAAGATTTTCTCTGCACAGTCCCAAAACAGGCGTTTTCAGCCCATTACCGGCATGTGGAAGAAACAGCAGTAAGCACAGGGAAATTTGTGCTTCTAAGTCCAAAACGCAGCTATCTAACAGAACGGTTGTCAATGTGTGCACTCAACTTCCAGAGTTCAACCCGTGTGTGGATTCAGCAGTCTGCAAACACATTCTCTGCAGAGTCCCAAAACGGGCGTTTTCAGCCCATTACCGGCATATGGAAGAAACAGCAGTAAGCACAGGGAAATATCTGCTTCTAAATCGAAAACGCAGCTATCTAACCGAACGGTTGTCAATGTGTGCACTAAACTTCCAGAGTTAAACCCGTGTGTGGATTCAGCAGTCTGCAAACACTTTCTCTGCAGTCCCAAAACAGGCGTTTTCAGCCCATTACCGGCATATGGAAGAAACAGCAGTAAGCACAGGGAAATATCTGCTTCTAAATCCAAAACGCAGCTACCTAACAGAACGGTTGTCAATGTGTGCACTCAACTTCCAGAGTTTAAGCCGTGTGTGGATTCAGCAGTCTGCAAACACTTTCTCTGCAGAGTCCCAAAACAGGCGTTTTCAGCCCATTACCGACATATGGAAGAAACAGCAGTAAGCACAGGGAAATATCTGCTTCTAAATCCAAAACGCAGCTACCTAACAGAACGGTTGTCAATGTGTGCACTCAACTTCCAGAGTTAAACCCGTGTGTGGATTCAGCAGTCTGCAAACACTTTCTCTGCAGAGTCCCAAAACAGGCGTTTTAACCCCTTTACCGGCATATGGAAGAAACAGCAGTAAGCACAGGGAAATATCTGCTTCTAAATCAAAAACGCAGCTATCTAACAGAACGGTTGTCTATGTGTGCACTCAACTTCCAGAGCTAATCCCGTGTGTGGATGCAGCAGTCTGCAAACACTTTCTCTGCAGAGTTTCCAGCAGGCGTTTTCAGCCCAATACCGGCATATGGAAGAAACGGCAGTAAGCACAGGGAAATATGAGCTTCTAAATCCAAAACGCAGCTATCTAACAGAACGGTTGTCAATGTGTGCACTCAACTTCCAGAGTTAAACCCGTGTGTGGATTCAGCAGTCTGCAAACACTTTCTCTTCAGAATCCCAAAACAGGCGTTTTCAGCCCATTACCGGCATAAGGAAGAAACAGGAGTAAGCACAGGGAAATATCTGCTTCTAAATCCAAAACGCAGCTATCTAACAGAAGGGTTGTCAATGTGTGCACTCAACTTCCAAAGTAAAACCCGTGTGTGGATTCAGCAGTCTGCAAACTCTTTCTCTGCAGAGTCCCAAAACAGGCGTTTTCAGCCCGTTAGCGGCATATGGAAGAAAGAGCTGTAAGCACAGGGAAATATCTGCTTCTAAATCCAAAACGCAGCTATCTAACAGAACGGTTGTCAATGTGTGCACTCAACTTCCAGAGTTTAAGCCGTGTGTGGATTCAGCAGTCTGCAAACACTTTCTCTGCAGAGTCCCAAAAGAGGCGTTTTAACCCCTTTACCGGCATATGGAAGAAACAGCAGTAAGAACAGGGAAATATCTGCTTATAAATCCAAAACGCAGCTGTCTAACAGAACGGTTGTCAATGTGTGCACTAAACTTCCAGAGGTAAACCCGTGTGTGGATTCAGCAGTCTGCAACACTTTCTCTGCAGAGTCCCAAAACAGGCGTTTTCAGCCCATTACCGGCATATGGAAGAAACAGCAGTAAGCACAGGGAAATATCTGCTTCTAAATCCAAAACGGAGCTTTCTGACAGAACGGTTGTCAATGTGTGCACTCAACTTCCAGAGTTCAACCCGTGTGTGGATTCAGCAGTCTGCAAACACTTTCTCTGCAGAGTCTGAAAACAGGGGTTTTCAGCCCATTACCGGCATATGGAAGAAATAGCTGTAAGCAGAGGGAAATATCTGCTTCTAAATCCAAAACGCAGCTATCTAACAGAACGGTGGTCAATGTGTGCACTCAGCTTCCAGAGTTAAACCCGTGAGTGGATTCAGCTGTCTGCAAACACATTCTCTGCAGAGTCCCAATACAGGCGTTTTCAGCCCATTACCGGCATAAGGAAGAAACAGCAGTAAGCACAGGGAAATATCTGCTTCTAAATCCAAAACGCAGCTATCTAACAGAGCGGTTGTCAATATGTGCACTCAACTTCCAGAGTTCAACCCGTGTGTGGATTCAGCAGTCTGCAAACACTTTCTCTGCAGAGTCCCAAAACAGGCGTTTTCAGCCCATTACCGGCATATGGAAGAAACAGCAGTAAGCACAGGGAAATATCTGGTTCTAAATCCAAAACGCAGCTATCTAACAGACCGGTTGTCAATGTGTGCAGTCAACTTCCAGAGTTCAACCCGTGTGTGGATTCAGCAGTCTTCAAACACTTTCTCTGCAGAGTCCCAAAACAGGCGTTTTCAGCCCATTACCGGCATATGGAAGAAACAGCAGTAAGCACAGGGAAATACCTGCTTCTAAATCCAAAACGCAGCTATCTAACAGAACGGTTGTCAATGTCTGCACTCAACTTCCAGAGTTCAACCCGTGTGTGGATTCAGCAGTCTGCAAACACTTTCTCTGCAGAGTCCGAAAACAGGAGTTTTCAGCACATTACCGGCATATGGATGAAACAGCAGTAAGCACAGGGAAATATCTGCTTCTAAATCCAAAACGCAGCTATCTAACATAACGGTTGTCAATGTGAGCACTCAACTTACAGAGTTCAACCCGTGTGTGGATTCAGTAGTCTGCAAACACTTTCTCTGCAGAGTCCCAAGACTGGAGTGTTCAGCCCATCACCGGCATATGGAAGAAACAGCAGTAAGCACAGGGAAATATCTGCTTCTAAATCCAAAACGAAGCTATCTAACAGAACGGTTGTCAATGTGGGCACTCACCTTCCAGAGTTAAACCCGTGTGTGGATTCAGCAGTCTGCAAACACTTTCTCTGCAGAGTCCCAAAACAGGCGTTTTCAGCCCATTACCGACATATGGAAGAAACAGCAGAAAGCACCGGGAACTATCTGCTTCTAAATCCAACACGCAGCTATCTAACAGAAGGGTTGCCAATGTATGCACTCAACTTCCAGAGGTAAACCCGTGTGTGGATTCAGCAGTCTGCAAACACTTTCTCTGCAGAGCCCCAAAACAGGCCTTTTCAGCCCATTACCGGCATATGGAAGAAACAGCAGTAAGCACAGGGAAATATCTGCTTCTAAATCCAAAACGCAGCTATCTAACAGAATGGTTGACAATGTGTGCACTCAACTTCCAGAGGTAAACCCGTGTGTGGATTCAGCAGTCTGCAAACACTTTCTCTGCAGAGTCCCAAAACAGGCGTTTTCAGCCCATTACCGGCATATGGAAGAAACAGCAGTAAGCACAGGGAAATATCTGCTTCTAAATCCAAAACGCAGCTATCTAACAGAACGGTTGTCAATGTGTGCACTCAACTTCCAGAGTTCAACCCGTGTGTGGATTCAGCAGTCTGCAAAGATTTTCTCTGCACAGTCCCAAAACAGGCGTTTTCAGCCCATTACCGGCATGTGGAAGAAACAGCAGTAAGCACAGGGAAATTTGTGCTTCTAAGTCCAAAACGCAGCTATCTAACAGAACGGTTGTCAATGTGTGCACTCAACTTCCAGAGTTCAACCCGTGTGTGGATTCAGCAGTCTGCAAACACATTCTCTGCAGAGTCCCAAAACGGGCGTTTTCAGCCCATTACCGGCATATGGAAGAAACAGCAGTAAGCACAGGGAAATATCTGCTTCTAAATCGAAAACGCAGCTATCTAACCGAACGGTTGTCAATGTGTGCACTAAACTTCCAGAGTTAAACCCGTGTGTGGATTCAGCAGTCTGCAAACACTTTCTCTGCAGTCCCAAAACAGGCGTTTTCAGCCCATTGCAGGCACATGGAAGAAACAGCAGTAAGCGCAGGGAAATATCTGCTTCTAAATCCAAAACGCAGCTATTTAACAGAACGGTGGTCAATGTGTGCACTCAACTTCCGGAGGTAAACCCATGTGTGGATTCAGCAGTCTGCAAACACTTTCTCTGCAGAGTCCCAAAACAGGCGTTTTCAGCCCATTACCGGCATATGGAATAAACAGCAGTAAGCACAGGGAAATACCTGCTTCTAAATCCAAAACGCAGCTATCTAACAGAACAGTTGTCAAAGTCTGCACTCAACTTCCAGAGTTCAACCCGTGTGTGTATTCAGCAGTCTGCAAACACTTTCTCTGCAGAGTCCGAAAACAGGTGTTTTCAGCACATTACCGGCCTATGGAAGAAACAGCAGTAAGCACAGGGAAATATCTGCTTCTAAATCCAAAACGCAGCTATCTAACAGAACGGTTGTCAATGTGTGCACTCATCTTCCAGAGTTCCACCCGTGTGTGGATTCAGCGGTCTGCAAACACTTTCTCTGCAGAGTCCCAAAACAGGCGTTTTCAGCACATTACCGGCCTATGGAAGAAACAGCAGTAAGCACAGGGAAATATCTGCTTCTAAATCCAAAACGCAGCTATCTAACAGTACGGTGGTCAATGTGTGCACTCAACTTCCAGAGGTAAACCCATGTGTGGATTCAGCAGTCTGCAAACACTTTCTCTGCAGAGTCGCAAAACAGGCGTTTTCAGCCCATTACCGGCATAAGGAAGAAACAGCAGTAAGCACAGGGAAATATCTGCTTATAATCCAAAACGCAGGTATCTAACAGAAGGGTTCTCAATGTGTGAACTCAACTTCCAGAGTTAAACCCGTGTGTGGATCCAGCAGTCTGCAAACTCTTTCTCTGCAGAGTCCCAAAACAGGCGCTTTCAGCCCGTTAGCGGCATATGGAAGAAAGAGCTGTAAGCACAGGGAAATATCTGCTTCTAAATCCAAAACGCAGCTATCTAACAGAAGGGTTGCCAATGTGTGCACTCAACTTCCAGAGGTAAACCCATGTGTGGATTCAGCAGTCTGCAAACACTTTCTCTGCAGAGCCCCAAAACAGGCCTTTTCAGCCCATTACCGGCATATGGAAGAAACAGCAGTAAGCACAGGGAAATATCTGCTTCTAAATCCAAAACGCAGCTATCTAACAGAACGGTTGACAATGTGTGCACTCAACTTCCAGAGGTAAACCCGTGTGTGGATTCAGCAGTCTGCAAACACTTTCTCTGCAGAGTCCCAAAACAGGCGTTTTCAGCCCATTACCGGCATATGGAAGAAACAGCAGTAAGCACAGGGAAATATCTGCTTCTAAATCCAAAACGCAGCTATCTAACAGAACGGTTGTCAATGTGTGCACTCAACTTCCAGAGTTCAACCCGTGTATGGATTCAGCAGTCTGCAAGCATTTTCTCTGCACAGTCCCAAAACAAGCGTTTTCAGCCCATTACCGGCATGTGGAAGAAACAGCAGTAAGCACAGGGAAATATTTGCTTATAAGTCCAAAACGCAGCTATCTAACAGAACGGTTGTCAATGTGTGCACTCAACTTCCAGAGTTCAACCCGTGTGTGGATTCAGCAGTCTGCAAAGATTTTCTCTGCACAGTCCCAAAACAGGCGTTTTCAGCCCATTACCGGCATGTGGAAGAAACAGCAGTAAGCACAGGGAAATTTGTGCTTCTAAGTCCAAAACGCAGCTATCTAACAGAACGGTTGTCAATGTGTGCACTCAACTTCCAGAGTTCAACCCGTGTGTGGATTCAGCAGTCTGCAAACACATTCTCTGCAGAGTCCCAAAACGGGCGTTTTCAGCCCATTACCGGCATATGGAAGAAACAGCAGTAAGCACAGGGAAATATCTGCTTCTAAATCGAAAACGCAGCTATCTAACCGAACGGTTGTCAATGTGTGCACTAAACTTCCAGAGTTAAACCCGTGTGTGGATTCAGCAGTCTGCAAACACTTTCTCTGCAGTCCCAAAACAGGCGTTTTCAGCCCATTACAGGCATATGGAAGAAACAGCAGTAAGCGCAGGGAAATATCTGCTTCTAAATCCAAAACGCAGCTATTTAACAGAACGGTGGTCAATGTGTGCACTCAACTTCCGGAGGTAAACCCATGTGTGGATTCAGCAGTCTGCAAACACTTTCTCTGCAGAGTCCCAAAACAGGCGTTTTCAGCCCAATACCGGCATATGGAATAAACAGCAGTAAGCACAGGGAAATACCTGCTTCTAAATCCAAAACGCAGCTATCTAACAGAACAGTTGTCAAAGTCTGCACTCAACTTCCAGAGTTCAACCCGTGTGTGGATTCAGCAGTCTGCAAACACTTTCTCTGCAGAGTCCGAAAACAGGTGTTTTCAGCACATTACCGGCCTATGGAAGAAACAGCAGTAAGCACAGGGAAATATCTGCTTCTAAATCCAAAACGCAGCTATCTAACAGAACGGTTGTCAATGTGTGCACTCATCTTCCAGAGTTCCACCCGTGTGTGGATTCAGCGGTCTGCAAACACTTTCTGTGCAGAGTCGCAAAACAGGCGTTTTCAGCCCATTACCGGCAAAAGGAAGAAACAGCAGTAAGCACAGGGAAATATCTGCTTCTAAATCCAAAACGCAGCTATCTAACAGAAGGGTTCTCAATGTGTGAACTCAACTTCCAGAGTTAAACCCGTGTGTGGATTCAGCAGTCTACAAACTCTTTCTCTGCAGAGTCCCAAAACAGGCGCTTTCAGCCCGTTAGCGGCATATGGAAGAAAGAGCTGTAAGCACAGTGAAATATCTGCTTCTAAATCCAAAACGCAGCTATCTAACAGAAGGGTTGCCAATGTGTGCACTCAACTTCCAGAGGTAAACCCATGTGTGGATTCAGCAGTCTGCAAACACTTTCTCTGCAGAGCCCCAAAACAGGCTTTTTCAGCCCATTACCGGCATATGGAAGAAACAGCAGTAAGCACAGGGAAATATCTGCTTCTAAATCCAAAACGCAGCTATCTAACAGAACGGTTGTCAATGTGTGCAGTCAACTTCCAGAGTTCAACCCGTGTGTGGATTCAGCAGTCTGCAAACACTTTCTCTACAGAGTCCCAAAACAGGCGTTTTCAGCCCATTACCAGCATAAGAATAAACAGCAGTAAGCACAGGGAAATACCTGCTTCTAAATCCAAAACGCAGCTATCTAACAGAACAGTTGTCAATGTCTGCACTCAACTTCCAGAGTTCAACCTGTGTGTGGATTCAGCAGTCTGCAAACACTTTCTCTGCAGAGTCCGAAAACAGGTGTTTTCAGCACATTACCGGCATATGGAAGAAACAGCAGTAAGCACAGGGAAATATCTGCTTCTAAATCCAAAACGCAGCTATCTAACAGAACGGTTGTCAATGTGAGCACTCAACTTCCAGAGTTCAACCCGTGTGTGGATTCAGCAGTCTGCAAACTCTTTCTCTGCAGAGTCCCAAAACAGGCGTTTTCAGCCCATTACCGGCATATGGAAGAAACAGCAGTAAGCACAGGGAAATATCTGCTTCTAAATAAAAAACGCAGCTACCTAACAGATCGGTTGTCAATGTGTGCACCCAACTTCCAGAGGTAAACCCGTGTGTGGATTCAGCAGTCTGCAAACACTTTCTCTGCAGAGTCCCAAAACAGGCGTTTTCTGCCCATTACCGGCCTATGGAAGAAACAGCAGTAAGCACAGGGAAATATCTGCTTCTAAATCCAAAACGCAGCTACCTAACAGAACGGTTGTCAATGTGTGCACTAAACTTCCAGAGTTAAACCCGTGTGTGGATTCAGCAGTCTGCAAACACTTTCTCTGCAGAGTCCCAAAACAGGCGTTTTAACCCCTTTCCTGGCATATGGAAGAAACAGCAGTAAGCACAGGGAAATATCTGCTTATAAATCCAAAACGGAGCTTTCTAGCAGAACGGTTGTCAATGTGTGCAATCAACTTCCAGAGTTCAACCCGTGTGTGGATTCAGCAGTCTGCAAACACTTTCTCTGCAGAGTCCGAAAACAGGTGTTTTCAGCCCATTACCGGCATGTGGAAGAAATAGCAGTAAGCACAGGGAAATATCTGCTTCTAAATCCAAAACGCAGCTATCTAACAGAACGGTTGTCAATGTGTGCACTCAACTTCCAGAGTTAAACCCGTGAGTGGATTCAGCTGTCTGCAAACACTTTCTCTGCAGAGTCCCAATACAGGCGTTTTCAGCCCATTACCGGCATAAGGAAGAAACAGCAGTAAGCACAGGGAAATATCTGCTTCTAAATCCAAAACGCAGCTATCTAACAGAAGGGTTCTCAATGTGTGAACTCAACTCCCAGAGTTAAACACGTGTGTGGATTCAGCAGTCTGCAAACTCTTTCTCTGCAGAGTCCCAAAACAGGCGCTTTCAGCCCGTTAACGGCATATGGAAGAAAGAGCTGTAAGCACAGGGAAATATCTGCTTCTAAATCCAAAACGCAGCTATCTAACAGAAGGGTTGCCAATGTGTGCACTGAACTTCCAGAGGTAAACCCGTGTGTGGATTCAGCTGTCTGCAAACACATTCTCTGCAGAGCCCCAAAACAGGCCTTTTCAGCCCATTACCGGCATATGGAAGAAACAGCAGTAAGCACAGGGAAATATCTGCTTCTAAATCCAAAACGCAGCTATCTAACAGAACGGTTGACAATGTGTGCACTCAACTTCCAGAGGTAAACCCGTGTGTGGATTCAGCAGTCTGCAAACACTTTCTCTGCAGAGTCCCAAAACAGGCGTTTTCAGCCCATTACCGGCATATGGAAGAAACAGCAGTAAGCACAGGGAAATATCTGCTTCTAAATCCAAAACGCAGCTATCTAACAGAACGGTTGTCAATGTGTGCACTCAACTTCCAGAGTTCAACCCGTGTATGGATTCAGCAGTCTGCAAACATTTTCTCTGCACAGTCCCAAAACAAGCGTTTTCAGCCCATTACCGGCATGTGGAAGAAACAGCAGTAAGCACAGGGAAATATTTGCTTCTAAGTCCAAAACGCAGCTATCTAACAGAACGGTTGTCAATGTGTGCACTCAACTTCCAGAGTTCAACCCGTGTGTGGATTCAGCAGTCTGCAAACACATTCTCTGCAGAGTCCCAAAACGGGCGTTTTCAGCCCATTACCGGCATATGGAAGAAACAGCAGTAAGCACAGGGAAATATCTGCTTCTAAATCCAAAACGGAGCTATCAAACAGAACGGCTGTCAACGGGGGCACTCAACTTACAGAGTTAAACCCGTGTGTGGACTCAGCAGTCTGCAAACACTTTCTGTGCAGAGTTTCAAAACAGGCGTTTTCAGCCCATCACCGGCATATGGAAGAAATAGCAGTAAGCACAGGGAAATATCTGCTTCTAAATCCAAAACGCAGCTATCTAACAGAACGGTTGTCAATGTGTGCACTCAACTTCCAGAGTTTAAGCCGTGTGTGGTTTCAGCAGTCTGCAAACACTTTCTCTGCAGAGTCCCAAAACAGGCGTTTTCAACCCATTACCGGCATATGGAAGAAACAGCAGTAAGCACAGGGAAACATCTGCTTCTAAATCCAAAACGCAGCTATCTAACAGAACGGTTGTCAATATTGTGCACTCAACTTCCAGAGTTCAACCCGTGTGTGGATTCAGCAGTCTGCAAACACTTTCTCTGCAGAGTCCGATAACAGGTGTTTTCAGCCCATTACCGGCATATGGAAGAAACAGCAGTAAGCACAGGGAAATATCTGCTTCTAAATCCAAAACGCAGCTATCTAACAGAACGGTTGTCAATGTGTGCACTCAATTTCCAGAGTTAAACCCGTGTGTGGATTCAGTAGTCTGCAAACACTTTCTCTGCAGAGTCCCAAAACAGGCGTTTTCAGCCCATTACCGGCATAAGGAAGAAACAGCAGTAAGCACAGGGAAATATCTGCTTCTAAATCCAAAACGCAACTATCTAACAGAAGGGTTGTCAATGTGTGCACTCAACTTCCAGAGTAAAACCCGTGTGTGGATTCAGCAGTCTGCAAACTCTTTCTCTGCAGAGTCCCAAAACAGGCGTTTTCAGCCCGTTAGCGGCATATGGAAGAAAGAGCTGTAAGCACAGGGAAATATCTGCTTCTAAATCCAAAACGCAGCTATCTAACAGAACGGTTGTCAATGTGTGCACTCAACTTCCAGAGGTAAACCCGTGTGTGGATTCAGCAGTCTGCAAACACTTTCTCTGCAGAGTCCCAAAACAGGCGTTTTCTGCCCATTACCGGCATATGGAAGAAACAGCAGTAAGCACAGGGAAATATCTGCTTCTAAATCCAAAACGCAGCTACCTAACAGAACGGTTGTCAATGTGTGCACTCAACTTCCAGAGTTTAAGCCGTGTGTGGATTCAGCAGTCTGCAAACACTTTCTCTGCAGAGTCCCAAAACAGGCGTTTTCAGCCCTTTACCGGCATGTGGAAGGAACAGCAGTAAGCACAGGGAAATATCTGCTTCTAAATCCAAAACGCAGCTATCTAACAGAACGGTTGTCAATGTGTGCACTCAACTTCCAGAGTTAAACCCGTGTGTGGATTCAGCAGTCTGCAAACACTTTCTCTGCAGAGTCCCAAAACAGGCGTTTTCAGCCCATTACCGGCATATGGAAGAAACAGCAGTAAGCACAGGGAAATATCTGCTTCTAAATCCAAAACGCAGCTATCTAACAGAACGGTTGTCAATGTGTGCACTCAACTTCCAGAGTTAAACCCATGTGTGGATTCAGCAGTCTGCAAACACTTTCTCTGCAGAGTCCCAAAACAGGCGTTTTCAGCCCATTACCGGCATGTGGAAGAAACAGCAGTAAGCACAGGGAAATATCTGCTTCTAAATCCAAAACGCAGCTATCTAAAAGAACGGTTTTCAATGTGTGCACTCAACTTCCAGAGGTAAACCCGTGTGTGGATTCAGCAGTCTGCAAACACTTTCTCTGCAGAGTCCCAAAACAGGCGTTTTCAGCCCATTACCGGCATATGGAAGAAACAGCAGTAAGCACAGGGAAACATCTGCTTCTAAATCTAAAACGCAGCTATCTAACAGAACGGTTGTCAATATTGTGCACTCAACTTCCAGAGTTAAACCCGTGTGTGGATTCAGCAGTCTGCAAACACTTTCTCTGCAGAGACCGATAACAGGTGTTTTCAGCCCATTACCGGCATATGGAAGAAACAGCAGTAAGCACAGGGAAATATCTGCTTCTAAATCCAAAACGCAGCTATCTAACAGAACGGTTGTCAATGTGTTCACTCAACTTCCAGAGTTAAACCCGTGTGTGGATTCAGCAGTCTGCAAACACTTTCTCTGCAGAGTCCCAAAACAGGCGTTTTCAGCCCATTACCGGCATAAGGAAGAAACAGCAGTAAGCACAGGGAAATATCTGCTTCTAAATCCAAAACGCAACTATCTAACAGAAGGGTTGTCAATGTGTGCACTCAACTTCCAGAGTAAAACCCGTGTGTGGATTCAGCAGTCTGCAAACTCTTTCTCTGCAGAGTCCCAAAACAGGCGTTTTCAGCCCGTTAGCGGCATATGGAAGAAAGAGCTGTAAGCACAGGGAAATATCTGCTTCTAAATCCAAAACGCAGCTATCTAACAGAACGGTTGTCAATGTGTGCACTCAACTTCCAGAGGTAAACCCGTGTGTGGATTCAGCAGTCTCCAAACATTTTCTCTGCAGAGTGCACAACAGGCCTTTTCTGCCCATTACCGGCATATGGAAGAAACAGCAGTAAGCACAGGGAAATATCTGCTTCTAAATCCAAAACGCAGCTACCTAACAGAACGGTTGTCAATGTGTGAACTCAACTTCCAGAGTTTAAGCCGTGTGTGGATTCAGCAGTCTGCAAACACTTTCTCTGCAGAGTCCCAAAACAGGCGTTTTCAGCCCATTACCGGCATGTGGAAGGAACAGCAGTAAGCACAGGGAAATATCTGCTTCCAAATCCAAAACGCAGCTATCTAACAGAACGGTCGTCAATGTGTGCACTCAACTTCCAGAGTTCAACCCGTGTGTGGATTCAGCAGTCTGCAAACACTTTCTCTGTAGAGTCCCAAAACAGGCGTTTTCAGCCCATCACCGGCATATGGAAGAAACAGCAGTAAGCACGGGGAAATATCGGCTTCTAAATCCAAAACGCAGCTATCTAACACAACGGTTGTCAATGTGTGCACTGAACTTCCAGAGTTAAACCCGTGTGTGGATTCAGCAGTCTGCAAACAGTTTCTCTGCAGAGTCCCAAAACAGGCGTTTTCAGCCCATTACCGGCATATGGAAGAATCAGCAGTAAGCACAGGGAATTATCTGCTTCTAAATCCAAAACGCAGCTATCTAACAGAACGGTTGTCAACGTGTGCACTCAACTTCCAGAGCTAAACCCGTGTGTGGATTCAAGAGTCTGCAAACACTTTCTCTGCAGAGTCCGATAACAGGTGTTTTCAGCCCTTTACCGGCATATGGAAGAAACAGAAGTAAGCACAGGGAAATATCTGCTTCTAAATCCAAAACGCAGCTATCTAACAGAACGGCTGTCAATGTGTGCACTCAACTTCCAGAGTTAAACCCGTGTGTGGATTCAGCAGTCTGCAAACACATTCTCTGTAGAGTCCCAAAACAGGCGTTTTCAGCCCATTACCAGCATATGGAAGAAACAGCAGTAAGCACAGGGAAATATCTGCTTCTAAATCCAAAACGCAGCTATCTAAAAGAACGCTTGTCAATGTGTGCACTCAACTTCCAGAGGTAAACCCGTGTGTGGATTCAGCAGTCTGCAAACACTTTCTCTGCAGAGTCCCAAAACAGGCGTTTTCAGCCCATTACCGGCATAAGGAAGAAACAGCAGTAAGCACAGGGAAATATCTGCTTCTAAATCCAAAACGCAGCTATCTAACAGAACGGTTGTCAATGTGTGCACTCAACTTCCAGAGTTAAACCCGTGTGTGGATTCAGCAGTCTGCAAACTCTTTCTCTGCAGAGTCCCAAAACAGGCGTTTTCAGCCCGTTAGCGGCATATGGAAGAAAGAGCTGTAAGCACAGGGAAATATCTGCTTTTAATTCCAAAACGCAGCTATCTAACAGAACGGTTGTCAATGTGTGCACTCAACTTCCAGAGGTAAACCCGTGTGTGGATTCAGCAGTCTGCAAACAGTTTCTCTGCAGAGTCCCAAAACAGGCGTTTTCTGCCCATTACCGGCATATGGAAGAAACAGCAGTAAGCACAGGGAAATATCTGCTTCTAAATCCAAAACGCAGCTACCTAACAGAACAGTTGTCAATGTGAGCACTCAACTTCCAGAGTTTAAGCCGTGTGTGGTTTCAGCAGTCTGCAAACACTTTCTCTGCAGAGTCCCAAAACAGGCGTTTTCAGCCCATTACCGGCATATGGAAGAAACAGCAGTAAGCACAGGGAAATATCTGCTTCTAAATCCAAAACGCAGCTACCTAACAGAACGGTTGTCAACGTGTGCACTCAACTTCCACAGTTCAACCCGTGTGTGGATTCAAGAGTCTGCAAATACTGTCTCTGCAGAGTCCGATAACAGGTGTTTGCATCCCATTACCGGCATATGGAAGAAACAGAAGTAAGCACAGGGAAATATCTGCTTCTAAATCCAAAACGCAGCTATCTAACAGAACGGTTATCAATGTGTGCACTCAACTTCCAGAGTTCCACCCGTGTGTGGATTCAGCGGTCTGCAAACACTTTCTCTGCAGAGTCCCAAAACAGGCGTTTTCAGCCCATTACCGGCATATGGAAGAAACAGCTGTAAGCACAGGGAAATATCTGCTTCTAAATCCAAAACGCAGCTATCTAAAAGAACGGTTGTCAATGTGTGCACTCAACTTCCAGAGGTAAACCCGTGTGTGGATTCAGCAGTCTGCAAACACTTTCTCTGCAGAGTCCCAAAACAGGCGTTTTCAGCCCATTACCAGCATATGGAAGAAACAGCAGTAAGCACAGGGAAATATCTGCTTCTAAATCCAAAACGCAGCTACCTAACAGAACGGTTGTCAATGTGTGCACTCAACTTCCAGAGTTTAAGCCGTGTGTGGATTCAGCAGTCTGCAAACACTTTCTCTGCAGAGTCCCAAAACAGGCGTTTTCAGCCCATTACCGACATATGGAAGAAACAGCAGTAAGCACAGGGAAATATCTGCTTCTAAATCCAAAACGCAGCTACCTAACAGAACGGTTGTCAATGTGTGCACTCAACTTCCAGAGTTAAACCCGTGTGTGGATTCAGCAGTCTGCAAACACTTTCTCTGCAGAGTCCCAAAACAGGCGTTTTAACCCCTTTACCGGCATATGGAAGAAACAGCAGTAAGCACAGGGAAATATCTGCTTCTAAATCAAAAACGCAGCTATCTAACAGAACGGTTGTCAATGTGTGCACTCAACTTCCAGAGCTAATCCCGTGTGTGGATTCAGCAGTCTGCAAACACTTTCTCTGCAGAGTTTCCAGCAGGCGTTTTCAGCCCAATACCGGCATATGGAAGAAACGGCAGTAAGCACAGGGAAATATGAGCTTCTAAATCCAAAACGCAGCTATCTAACAGAACGGTTGTCAATGTGTTCACTCAACTTCCAGAGTTAAACCCGTGTGTGGATTCAGCAGTCTGCAAACACTTTCTCTGCAGAATCCCAAAACAGGCGTTTTCAGCCCATTACCGGCATAAGGAAGAAACAGGAGTAAGCACAGGGAAATATCTGCTTCTAAATCCAAAACGCAGCTATCTAACAGAAGGGTTGTCAATGTGTGCACTCAACTTCCAAAGTAAAACCCGTGTGTGGATTCAGCAGTCTGCAAACTCTTTCTCTGCAGAGTCCCAAAACAGGCGTTTTCAGCCCGTTAGCGGCATATGGAAGAAAGAGCTGTAAGCACAGGGAAATATCTGCTTCTAAATCCAAAACGCAGCTATCTAACAGAACGGTTGTCAATGTGTGCACTCAACTTCCAGAGTTAAACCCGTGTGTGGATTCAGCAGTCTGCAAACACTTTCTCTGCAGAGTCCCAAAAGAGGCGTTTTAACCCCTTTACCGGCATATGGAAGAAACAGCAGTAAGCACAGGGAAATATCTGCTTATAAATCCAAAACGCAGCTGTCTAACAGAACGGTTGTCAATGTGTGCACTAAACTTCCAGAGGTAAACCCGTGTGTGGATTCAGCAGTCTGCAAACACTTTCTCTGCAGAGTCCCAAAACAGGCGTTTTCAGCCCATTACCGGCATATGGAAGAAACAGCAGTAAGCACAGGGAAATATCTGCTTCTAAATCCAAAACGGAGCTTTCTGACAGAACGGTTGTCAATGTGTGCACTCAACTTCCAGAGTTCAACCCGTGTGTGGATTCAGCAGTCTGCAAACACTTTCTCTGCAGAGTCTGAAAACAGGGGTTTTCAGCCCATTACCGGCATATGGAAGAAATAGCTGTAAGCACAGGGAAATATCTGCTTCTAAATCCAAAACGCAGCTATCTAACAGAACGGTGGTCAATGTGTGCACTCAACTTCCAGAGTTAAACCCGTGAGTGGATTCAGCTGTCTGCAAACACATTCTCTGCAGAGTCCCAATACAGGCGTTTTCAGCCCATTACCGGCATAAGGAAGAAACAGCAGTAAGCACAGGGAAATATCTGCTTCTAAATCCAAAACGCAGCTATCTAACAGAGCGGTTGTCAATATGTGCACTCAACTTCCAGAGTTCAACCCGTGTGTGGATTCAGCAGTCTGCAAACACTTTCTCTGCAGAGTCCCAAAACAGGCGTTTTCAGCCCATTACCGGCATATGGAAGAAACAGCAGTAAGCACAGGGAAATATCTGGTTCTAAATCCAAAACGCAGCTATCTAACAGACCGGTTGTCAATGTGTGCAGTCAACTTCCAGAGTTCAACCCGTGTGTGGATTCAGCAGTCTTCAAACACTTTCTCTGCAGAGTCCCAAAACAGGCGTTTTCAGCCCATTACCGGCATATGGAAGAAACAGCAGTAAGCACAGGGAAATACCTGCTTCTAAATCCAAAACGCAGCTATCTAACAGAACGGTTGTCAATGTCTGCACTCAACTTCCAGAGTTCAACCCGTGTGTGGATTCAGCAGTCTGCAAACACTTTCTCTGCAGAGTCCCAAAACAGGCGTTTTCAGCCCATTACCGGCATATGGAATAAACAGCAGTAAGCACAGGGAAATACCTGCTTCTAAATCCAAAACGCAGCTATCTAACAGAACAGTTGTCAAAGTCTGCACTCAACTTCCAGAGTTCAACCCGTGTGTGGATTCAGCAGTCTGCAAACACTTTCTCTGCAGAGTCCGAAAACAGGTGTTTTCAGCACATTACCGGCCTATGGAAGAAACAGCAGTAAGCACAGGGAAATATCTGCTTCTAAATCCAAAACGCAGCTATCTAACAGAACGGTTGTCAATGTGTGCACTCATCTTCCAGAGTTCCACCCGTGTGTGGATTCAGCGGTCTGCAAACACTTTCTCTGCAGAGTCCCAAAACAGGCGTTTTCAGCACATTACCGGCCTATGGAAGATACAGCAGTAAGCACAGGGAAATATCTGCTTCTAAATCCAAAACGCAGCTATCTAACAGTACGGTGGTCAATGTGTGCACTCAACTTCCAGAGGTAAACCCATGTGTGGATTCAGCAGTCTGCAAACACTTTCTCTGCAGAGTCGCAAAACAGGCGTTTTCAGCCCATTACCGGCATAAGGAAGAAACAGCAGTAAGCACAGGGAAATATCTGCTTCTAAATCCAAAACGCAGCTATCTAACAGAAGGGTTCTCAATGTGTGAACTCAACTTCCAGAGTTAAACCCGTGTGTGGATTCAGCAGTCTGCAAACTCTTTCTCTGCAGAGTCCCAAAACAGGCGCTTTCAGCCCGTTAGCGGCATATGGAAGAAAGAGCTGTAAGCACAGGGAAATATCTGCTTCTAAATCCAAAACGCAGCTATCTAACAGAAGGGTTGCCAATGTGTGCACTCAACTTCCAGAGGTAAACCCATGTGTGGATTCAGCAGTCTGCAAACACTTTCTCTGCAGAGCCCCAAAACAGGCCTTTTCAGCCCATTACCGGCATATGGAAGAAACAGCAGTAAGCACAGGGAAATATCTGCTTCTAAATCCAAAACGCAGCTATCTAACAGAACGGTTGACAATGTGTGCACTCAACTTCCAGAGGTAAACCCGTGTGTGGATTCAGCAGTCTGCAAACACTTTCTCTGCAGAGTCCCAAAACAGGCGTTTTCAGCCCATTACCGGCATATGGAAGAAACAGCAGTAAGCACAGGGAAATATCTGCTTCTAAATCCAAAACGCAGCTATCTAACAGAACGGTTGTCAATGTGTGCACTCAACTTCCAGAGTTCAACCCGTGTATGGATTCAGCAGTCTGCAAGCATTTTCTCTGCACAGTCCCAAAACAAGCGTTTTCAGCCCATTACCGGCATGTGGAAGAAACAGCAGTAAGCACAGGGAAATATTTGCTTATAAGTCCAAAACGCAGCTATCTAACAGAACGGTTGTCAATGTGTGCACTCAACTTCCAGAGTTCAACCCGTGTGTGGATTCAGCAGTCTGCAAAGATTTTCTCTGCACAGTCCCAAAACAGGCGTTTTCAGCCCATTACCGGCATGTGGAAGAAACAGCAGTAAGCACAGGGAAATTTGTGCTTCTAAGTCCAAAACGCAGCTATCTAACAGAACGGTTGTCAATGTGTGCACTCAACTTCCAGAGTTCAACCCGTGTGTGGATTCAGCAGTCTGCAAACACATTCTCTGCAGAGTCCCAAAACGGGCGTTTTCAGCCCATTACCGGCATATGGAAGAAAAAGCAGTAAGCACAGGGAAATATCTGCTTCTAAATCCAAAACGGAACTATCTAACAGAACGGCTGTCAACGTGGGCACTCAACTTACAGAGTTAAACCCGTGTGTGGATTCAGCAGTCTGCAAACACTTTCTGTGCAGAGTTTCAAAACAGGCGTTTTCAGCCCATCACCGGCATATGGAAGAAATAGCAGTAAGCACAGGGAAATATCTGCTTCTAAATCCAAAACGCAGCTATCTAACAGAACGGTTGTCAATGTGTGCACTCAACTTCCAGAGTTTAAGCCGTGTGTGGTTTCAGCAGTCTGCAAACACTTTCTCTGCAGAGTCCCAAAACAGGCGTTTTCAGCCCATTACCGGCATATGGAAGAAACAGCAGTAAGCATAGGGAAATATCTGCTTCTAAATACAAAACGCAGCTATCTAACAGAACGGTTGTCAATGTGTGCACTCAACTTCCAGAGTTAAACCCGTGTGTGGATTCAGCAGTCTGCAAACACTTTCTCTGCAGAGTCCCAAAACAGGCGTTTTCAGCCCATTACCGGCATGTGGAAGAAACAGAAGAAAGCACAGGGAAATATCTGCTTCTAAATCGAAAACGCAGCTATCTAACCGAACGGTTGTCAATGTGTGCACTAAACTTCCAGAGGTAAACCCGTGTGTGGATTCAGCCGTCTGCAAACACTTTCTCTGCAGTCCCAAATCAGGCGTTTTCAGCCCATTACCGGCATATGGAAGAAACAGAAGTAAGCACAGGGAAATATCTGCTTCTAAATCCAAAACGCAGCTATTTAACAGAACGGTGGTCAATGTGTGCACTCAACTTCCGGAGGTAAACCCATGTGTGGATTCAGCAGTCTGCAAACACTTTCTCTGCAGAGTCCCAAAACAGGCGTTTTCAGCCCATTACCGGCATAAGGAAGAAACAGCAGTAAGCACAGGGAAATATCTGCTTCTAAATCCAAAACGCAGCTATCTAACAGAAGGGTTCTCAATGTGTGAACTCAACTTCCAGAGTTAAACCCGTGTGTGGATTCAGCAGTCTGCAAACTCTTTCTCTGCAGAGTCCCAAAACAGGCGCTTTCAGCCCGTTAGCGGCATATGGAAGAAAGAGCTGTAAGCACAGGGAAATATCTGCTTCTAAATCCAAAACGAAGCTATCTAACAGAACGGTTGCCAATGTGTGCACTCAACTTCCAGAGGTAAACCCATGTGTGGATTCAGCAGTCTGCAAACACTTTCTCTGCAGAGCCCCAAAACAGGCCTTTTCAGCCCATTACCGGCATATGGAAGAAACAGCAGTAAGCACAGGGAAATATCTGCTTCTAAATCCAAAACGCAGCTATCTAACAGAACGGTTGACAATGTGTGCACTCAACTTCCAGAGGTAAACCCGGGTGTGGATTCAGCAGTCTGCAAACACTTTCTCTGCAGAGTCCCAAAACAGGCGTTTTCAGCCCATTACCGGCATATGGAAGAAACAGCAGTAAGCACAGGGAAATATCTGCTTCTAAATCCAAAACGCAGCTATCTAACAGAACGGTTGTCAATGTGTGCACTCAACTTCCAGAGTTCAACCCGTATATGGATTCAGCAGTCTGCAAGCATTTTCTCTGCACAGTCCCAAAACAAGCGTTTTCAGCCCATTACCGGCATGTGGAAGAAACAGCAGTAAGCACAGGGAAATATTTGCTTATAAGTCCAAAACGCAGCTATCTAACAGAACGGTTGTCAATGTGTGCACTCAACTTCCAGAGTTCAACCCGTGTGTGGATTCAGCAGTCTGCAAAGATTTTCTCTGCACAGTCCCAAAACAGGCGTTTTCAGCCCATTACCGGCATGTGGAAGAAACAGCAGTAAGCACAGGGAAATTTGTGCTTCTAAGTCCAAAACGCAGCTATCTAACAGAACGGTTGTCAATGTGTGCACTCAACTTCCAGAGTTCAACCCGTGTGTGGATTCAGCAGTCTGCAAACACATTCTCTGCAGAGTCCCAAAACGGGCGTTTTCAGCCCATTACCGGCATATGGAAGAAAAAGCAGTAAGCACAGGGAAATATCTGCTTCTAAATCCAAAACGGAGCTATCTAACAGAACGGCTGTCAACGTGGGCACTCAACTTACAGAGTTAAACCCGTGTGTGGATTCAGCAGTCTGCAAACACTTTCTGTGCAGAGTTTCAAAACAGGCGTTTTCAGCTCATCACCGGCATATGGAAGAAATAGCAGTAAACACAGGGAAATATCTGCTTCTAAATCCAAAACGCAGCTATCTAACAGAACGGTTGTCAATGTGTGCACTCAACTTCCAGAGTTTAAGCCGTGTGTGGTTTCAGCAGTCTGCAAACACTTTCTCTGCAGAGTCCCAAAACAGGCGTTTTCAGCCCATTACCGGCATATGGAAGAAACAGCAGTAAGCATAGGGAAATATCTGCTTCTAAATACAAAACGCAGCTATCTAACAGAACGGTTGTCAATGTGTGCACTCAACTTCCAGAGTTAAACCCGTGTGTGGATTCAGCAGTCTGCAAACACTTTCTCTGCAGAGTCCCAAAACAGGCGTTTTCAGCCCATTACCGGCATGTGGAAGAAACAGAAGAAAGCACAGGGAAATATCTGCTTCTAAATCGAAAACGCAGCTATCTAACCGAACGGTTGTCAATGTGTGCACTAAACTTCCAGAGGTAAACCCGTGTGTGGATTCAGCCGTCTGCAAACACTTTCTCTGCAGTCCCAAATCAGGCGTTTTCAGCCCATTACCGGCATATGGAAGAAACAGAAGTAAGCACAGGGAAATATCTGCTTCTAAATCCAAAACGCAGCTATTTAACAGAACGGTGGTCAATGTGTGCACTCAACTTCCGGAGGTAAACCCATGTGTGGATTCAGCAGTCTGCAAACACTTTCTCTGCAGAGTCCCAAAACAGGCGTTTTCAGCCCATTACCGGAATATGGAAGAAACAGCAGTAAGCACAGGGAAATATCTGCTTCTAAATCCAAAACGCAGCTATCTAACAGAACGGTTGACAATGTGTGCACTCAACTTCCAGAGTTAAACCCGTGTGTGGATTCAGCAGTCTGCAAACACTTTCTCTGCAGAGTCCCAAAACAGGCGTTTTCAGCCCATTACCGGCATAAGGAAGAAACAGCAGTAAGCACAGGGAAATATCTGCTTCTAAATCCAAAACGCAGCTATCTAACAGAACGGTTGTCAATGTGTGCACTCAACTTCCAGAGTTAAACCCGTGTGTGGATTCAGCAGTCTGCAAACTCTTTCTCTGCAGAGTCCCAAAACAGGCGTTTTCAGCCCGTTAGCGGCATATGGAAGAAAGAGCTGTAAGCACAGGGAAATATCTGCTTCTAAATCCAAAACGCAGCTATCTAACAGAACGGTTGTCAATGTGTGCACTCAACTTCCAGAGGTAAACCCGTGTGTGGATTCAGCAGTCTGCAAACACGTTCTCTGCAGAGTCCCAAAACAGGCGTTTTCAGCCCATTACCGGCATATGGAAGAAACAGCAGTAAGCACAGGGAAATATCTGCTTCTAAATCCAAAACGCAGCTATCTAACAGAACGGTTGTCAATGTGTGCAGTCAACTTCCAGAGTTCAACCCGTGTGTGGATTCAGCAGTCTGCAAACACTTTCTCTACAGAGTCCCAAAACAGGCGTTTTCAGCCCATTACCGGCATATGGAATAAACAGCAGTAAGCACAGGGAAATACCTGCTTCTAAATCCAAAACGCAGCTATCTAACAGAACAGTTGTCAATGTCTGCACTCAACTTCCAGAGTTCAACCTGTGTGTGGATTCAGCAGTCTGCAAACACTTTCTCTGCAGAGTCCGAAAACAGGTGTTTTCAGCACATTACCGGCATATGGAAGAAACAGCAGTAAGCACAGGGAAATATCTGCTTCTAAATCCAAAATGCAGCTATGTAACAGAACGGTTGTCAATGTGAGCACTCAACTTCCAGAGTTCAACCCGTGTGTGGATTCAGTAGTCTGCAAACACTTTCTCTGCAGAATCCCAAGACAGGAGTGTTCAGCCCATCACCGGCATATGGAAGAAACAGCAGTAAGCACAGGGAAATATCTGCTTCTGAATCCAAAACGAAGCTATCTAACAGAACGGTTGTCAATGTGGGCACTCAACTTCCAGAGTTAAACCCGTGTGTGGATTCAGCAGTCTGCAAACACTTTCTCTGCAGAGTCCCAAAACAGGCGTTTTCAGCCCATTACCGGCATATGGAAGAAACAGAAGAAAGCACAGGGAAATATCTGCTTCTAAATCCAAAACGCAGCTATCTAACAGAAGGGTTGCCAATGTGTGCACTCAACTTCCAGAGGTAAACCCGTGTGTGGATTCAGCAGTCTGCAAACTCTTTCTCTGCAGAGTCCCAAAACAGGCGTTTTCAGCCCATTACCGGCACATGGAAGAAACAGCAGTAAGCACAGGGAAATATCTGCTTCTAAATAAAAAACGCAGCTACCTAACAGATCGGTTGTCAATGTGTGCACCCAACTTCCAGAGGTAAACCCGTGTGTGGATTCAGCAGTCTGCAAACACTTTCTCTGCAGAGTCCCAAAACAGGCGTTTTCTGCCCATTACCGGCATATGGAAGAAACAGCAGTAAGCACAGGGAAATATCTGCTTCTAAATCCAAAACGCAGCTACCTAACAGAACGGTTGTCAATGTGTGCACTAAACTTCCAGAGTTAAACCCGTGTGTGGATTCAGCAGTCTGCAAACACTTTCTCTGCAGAGTCCCAAAACAGGCATTTTCAGCCCATTACCGGCATATGGAAGAAACAGCAGTAAGCACAGGGAAATATCTGCTTCTAAATCCAAAACGGAGCTTTCTAGCAGAACGGTTGTCAATGTGTGCAATCAACTTCCAGAGTTCAACCCGTGTGTGGATTCAGCAGTCTGCAAACACTTTCTCTGCAGAGTCCGAAAACAGGTGTTTTCAGCCCATTACCGGCATGTGGAAGAAATAGCAGTAAGCACAGGGAAATATCTGCTTCTAAATCCAAAACGCAGCTGTCTAACAGAACGGTTGCCAATGTGTGCACTCAACTTCCAGAGGTAAACCCGTGTGTGGATTCAGCAGTCTGCAAACACTTTCTCTGCAGAGCCCCAAAACAGGCCTTTTCAGCCCATTACCGGCATATGGAAGAAACAGCAGTAAGCACAGGGAAATATCTGCTTCTAAATCCAAAACGCAGCTATCTAACAGAACGGTTGACAATGTGTGCACTCAACTTCCAGAGGTAAACCCGTGTGTGGATTCAGCAGTCTGCAAACACTTTCTCTGCAGAGTCCCAAAACAGGCGTTTTCAGCCCATTACCGGCATATGGAAGAAACAGCAGTAAGCACAGGGAAATATCTGCTTCTAAATCCAAAACGCAGCTATCTAACAGAACGGTTGTCAATGTGTGCACTCAACTTCCAGAGTTCAACCCGTGTATGGATTCAGCAGTCTGCAAACATTTTCTCTGCACAGTCCCAAAACAAGCGTTTTCAGCCCATTACCGGCATGTGGAAGAAACAGCAGTAAGCACAGGGAAATATTTGCTTCTAAGTCCAAAACGCAGCTATCTAACAGAACGGTTGTCAATGTGTGCACTCAACTTCCAGAGTTCAACCCGTGTGTGGATTCAGCAGTCTGCAAACACATTCTCTGCAGAGTCCCAAAACGGGCGTTTTCAGCCCATTACCGGCATATGGAAGAAACAGCAGTAAGCACAGGGAAATATCTGCTTCTAAATCCAAAACGGAGCTATCAAACAGAACGGCTGTCAACGGGGGCACTCAACTTACAGAGTTAAACCCGTGTGTGGACTCAGCAGTCTGCAAACACTTTCTGTGCAGAGTTTCAAAACAGGGGTTTTCAGCCCATCACCGGCATATGGAAGAAATAGCAGTAAGCACAGGGAAATATCTGCTTCTAAATCCAAAACGCAGCTATCTAACAGAACGGTTGTCAATGTGTGCACTCAACTTCCAGAATTTAAGCCGTGTGTGGTTTCAGCAGTCTGCAAACACTTTCTCTGCAGAGTCCCAAAACAGGCGTTTTCAGCCCATTACCGGCATATGGAAGAAACAGCAGTAAGCACAGGGAAATATCTGCTTCTAAATACAAAACGCAGCTATCTAACAGAACGGTTGTCAATGTGTGCACTCAACTTCCAGATTTAAACCCGTGTGTGGATTCAGCAGTCTGCAAACACTTTCTCTGTAGAGTCCCAAAACAGGCGTTTTCAGCCCATTACCGGCATGTGGAAGAAATAGAAGAAAGCACAGGGAAATATCTGCTTCTAAATCGAAAACGCAGCTATCTAACCGAACGGTTGTCAATGTGTGCACTAAACTTCCAGAGGTAAACCCGTGTGTGGATTCAGCCGTCTGCAAACACTTTCTCTGCAGTCCCAAATCAGGCGTTTTCAGCCCATTACCGGCATATGGAAGAAACAGCAGTAAGCACAGGGAAATATCTGCTTCTAAATCCAAAACGCAGCTATTTAACAGAACGGTGGTCAATGTGTGCACTCAACTTCCGGGGGTAAACCCATGTGTGGATTCAGCAGTCTGCAAACACTTTCTCTGCAGAGTCCCAAAACAGGCGTTTTCAGCCCATTACCGGAATATGGAAGAAACAGCAGTAAGCACAGGGAAATATCTGCTTCTAAATCCAAAACGCAGCTATCTAACAGAACGGTTGACAATGTGTGCACTCAACTTCCAGAGGTAAACCCGTGTGTGGATTCAGCAGTCTGCAAACACTTTCTCTGCAGAGTCCCAAAACAGGCGTTTTCAGCCCATTACCGGCATATGGAAGAAACAGCAGTAAGCACAGGGAAATATCTGCTTCTAAATCCAAAACGGAGTTTTCTAACAGAACGGTTGTCAATGTGTGCACTCAACTTCCAGAGTTCAACCCGTGTGTGGATTCAGCAGTCTGCAAACACTTTCTCTGCAGAGTCCGAAAACAGGTGTTTTCAGCCCATTACCGGCATATGGAAGAAATAGCAGTAAGCACAGGGAAATATCTGATTCTAAATCCAAAACGCAGCTATCTAACAGAACGGTTGTCAATGTGTGCACTCAACTTCCAGAGTTAAACCTGTGAGTGGATTCAGATGTCTGCAAACACTTTCTCTGCAGAGTCCCAATACAGGCGTTTTCAGCCCATTACCGGCATAAGGAAGAAACAGCAGTAAGCACAGGGAAATATCTGCTTCTAAATCCAAAACGCAGCTATCTAACAGAACGGTTGTCAATATGTGCACTCAACTTCCAGAGTTCAACCCGTGTGTGGATTCAGCAGTCTGCAAACACTTTCTCTGCAGAGTCGGATAACAGGTGTTTTCAGCCCATTACCGGCTTATGGAAGAAACATCAGTAAGCACAGGGAAATATCTGCTTCTAAATCCAAAACGCAGCTATCTAACAGAACGGTTGTCAATGTGTGCACTCAACTTCCAGAGTTCCACCCGTGTGTGGATTCAGCGGTCTGCAAACACTTTCTCTGCAGAGTCCCAAAACAGGCGTTTTCAGCCCATTACCGGCCTATGGAAGAAACAGCAGTAAGCACGGGGAAATATCTGCTTGTAAATCCAAAACGCAGCTATCTAACAGTACGGTGGTCAATGTGTGCACTCAACTTCCAGAGGTAAACCCGTGTGTGGATTCAGCAGTCTGCAAACACTTTCTCTGCAGAGTCCCAAAACAGGCGTTTTCAGCCCATTACCAGCATATGGAAGAAAGAGCAGTAAGCACAGGGAAATATCTGCTTCTAAATCCAAAAGGCAGCTATCTAACAGAACGGTTGTCAATGTGTGCACTCAACTTCCAGAGGTAAACCCGTGTGTGGATTCAGCAGTCTGCAAACACTTTCTCTGCAGAGTCCCAAAACAGGCGTTTTCAGCCCATTACCGGCATATGGAAGAAACAGCAGTAAGCACAGGGAAATATCTGCTTCTAAATCCAAAACGCAGCTATCTAACAGAACGGTTGTCAATGTGTGCAGTCAACTTCCAGAGTTCAACCCGTGTGTGGATTCAGCAGTCTTCAAACACTTTCTCTGCAGAGTCCCAAAACAGGCGTTTTCAGCCCATTACCGGCATATGGAAGAAACAGAAGTAAGCACAGGGAAATACCTGCTTCTAAATCCAAAACGCAGCTATCTAACAGAACGGTTGTCAATGTCTGCACTCAACTTCCAGAGTTCAACCCGTGTGTGGATTCAGCAGTCTGCAAACACTTTCTCTGCAGAGTCCGAAAACAGGTGTTTTCAGCACATTACCGGCATATGGAAGAAACAGCAGTAAGCACAGGGAAATATCTGCTTCTAAATCCAAAACGCAGCTATTTAACAGAACGGTTGTCAATGTGAGCACTCAACTTCCAGAGTTAAACCCGTGTGTGGATTCAGCAGTCTGCAAACACTTTCTCTGCAGAGTCCCAAAACAGGCGTTTTCAGACCATTACCGGCATATGGAAGAAACAGAAGAAAGCACAGGGAAATATCTGCTTCTAAATCCAAAACGCAGCTATCTAACAGAACGGTTGTCAATGTGTGCGCTCAACTTCCAGAGTTAAACCCGTGTGTGGATTCAGCAGTCAACAAACACTTTCTCTGCAGAGTCCCAAAACAAGCATTTTCAGTCCATTACCGGCATATGGAAGAAACAGCAGTAAGCACTGGGAAATATCTGCTTCTAAATCCAAAACGCAGCTATCTAACAGAACGGTTCTCAAAGTGTGCACTCAACTTCCAGAGTTAAACCCGTGTGTGGATTCAGCAGTCTGCAAACACTTTCTCTGCAGAGTCCCAAAACAGGCGTTTTCAGCCCATTACCGGCCTATGGAAGAAACAGCAGTAAGCACAGGGAAATATCTGCTTCTAAATCCAAAACGCGGCTATCTAACAGAACGGTGGTCAATGTGTGCACTCAACTTCCAGAGGTAAACCCGTGTGTGGATTCAGCAGTCTGCAAACATTTTCTCTGCAGAGTCCCAAAACAGGCGTTTTCAGCCCATTACCTGCATATGGAAGAAACAGCAGTAAGCACAGGGAAATATCTGCTTCTAAATCCAAAACGCAGCTATCTAACAGAACGATTGTCAATATGTGCACTCAACTTTCAGAGTTCAACCCGTGTGTGGATTCAGCAGTCTGCAAACACTTTCTCTGCAGAGTCCGATAACAGGTGTTTTCAGCCCATTACCGGCATATGGAAGAAACAGCTGTAAGCACAGGGAAATACCTGCTTCTAAATCCAAAACGCAGCTATCAAACAGAACGGTTTTCAATGTGTGCACTCAACTTCCAGAGTTAAACCCATGTGTGGATTCAGCAGTCTGCAAACACTTTCTCTGCAGAGTCCCAAAACAGGCGTTTTCAGCCCATTACCGGCATATGGAAGTAACAGCAGTAAGCACACGGAAATATCTGCTTCTAAATCCAAAACGCAGCTATTTAACAGAACGGTGGTCAATGTGTGCACTCAACTTCCGGAGGTAAACCCATGTGTGGATTCAGCAGTCTGCAAACACTTTCTCTGCAGAGTCGCAAAACAGGCGTTTTCAGCCCATTACCGGCATAAGGAAGAAACAGCAGTAAGCACACGGAAATATCTGCTTCTAAATCCAAAACGCAGCTATCTAACAGAACGGTTGTCAATGTGTGAACTCAACTTCCAGAGTTAAATCCGTGTGTGGATTCAGCAGTCTGCAAACTCTTTCTCTGCAGAGTCCCAAAACAGGCGTTTTCAGCCCGTTAGCGGCATATGGAAGAAAGAGCTGTAAGCACAGGGAAATATCTGCTTCTAAATCCAAAACGCAGCTATCTAACAGAACGGTTGTCAATGTGTGCACTCAACTTCCAGAGGTAAACCCGTGTGTGGATTCAGCAGTCTGCAAACACTTTCTCTGCAGAGTCCCAAAACAGGCGTTTTCAGCCCATTACCGGCATATGGAAGAAACAGCAGTAAGCACAGGGAAATATCTGGTTCTAAATCCAAAACGCAGCTATCTAACAGAACGGTTGTCAATGTGTGCAGTCAACTTCCAGAGTTCAACCCGTGTGTGGATTCAGCAGTCTTCAAACACTTTCCCTGCAGAGTCCCAAAACAGGCGTTTTCAGCCCATTACCGGCATATGGAAGAAACAGCAGTAAGCACAGGGAAATACCTGCTTCTAAATCCAAAACGCAGCTATCTAACAGAAAGGTTGTCAATGTGTGCACTCAACTTCCAGAGTTCAACCCGTGTGTGGATTCAGCAGTCTGCAAACACTTTCTCTGCAGAGTCCGAAAACAGGTGTTTTCAGCACATTACCGGCATATGGAAGAAACAGCAGTAAGCACAGGGAAATATCTGCTTCTAAATCCAAAACGCAGCTATCTAACAGAACGGTTGTCAATGTGTGCACTCAACTTCCAGAGGTAAACCCGTGTGTGGATTCAGCAGTCTGCAAACACTTTCTCTGCAGAGTCCCAAAACAGGCGTTTTCAGCCCATTACCGGCATATGGAAGAAACAGCAGTAAGCACAGGGAAATACCTGCTTCTAAATCCAAAACGCAGCTATCTAACAGAAAGGTTGTCAATGTCTGCACTCAACTTCCAGAGTTCAACCCGTGTGTGGATTCAGCAGTCTGCAAACACTTTCTCTGCAGAGTCCGAAAACAGGTGTTTTCAGCACATTACCGGCATATGGAAGAAACAGCAATAAGCACAGGGAAATATCTGCTTCTAAATCCAAAACGCAGCTATCTAACAGAACGGTTGTCAATGTGAGCACTCAACTTCCAGAGTTCAACCCGTGTGTGGATTCAGTAGTCTGCAAACACTTTCTCTGCAGAGTCCCAAAACAGGAGTGTTCAGCCCATCACCGGCATATGGAAGAAACAGCAGTAAGCACAGGGAAATATCTGCTTCTAAATCCAAAACGAAGCTATCTAACAGAACGGTTGTCAATGTGGGCACTCAACTTCCAGAGTTAAACCCGTGTGTGGATTCATCAGTCTGCAAACACTTTCTCTGCAGAGTCCCAAAACAGGCGTTTTCAGCCCATTACCGGCATATGGAAGAAACAGAAGAAAGCACAGGGAAATATCTGCTTCTAAATCCAAAACGCAGCTATCTAACAGAACGGTTCTCAAAGTGTGCACTCAACTTCCAGAGTTCAACCCGTGTGTGGATTCAGCAGTCTGCAAACACATTCTCTGCAGAGTCCCAAAACAGGCGTTTTCAGCCCATTACCGGCATATTGAAGAAACAGCAGTAAGCACAGGGAAATATCTGCTTCTAAATCCAAAACGCAGCTATCTAACAGAACGGTTGTCAATGTGTGCACTCAACTTCAAGAGGTAAACCCGTGTGTGGATTCAGCAGTCAACAAACACTTTCTCTGCAGAGTCCCAAAACAAGCATTTTCAGTCCATTACCGGCCTATGGAAGAAACAGCAGTAAGCACAGGGAAATATCTGCTTCTAAATCCAAAACGCGGCTATCTAACAGAACGGTGGTCAATGTGTGCAGTGAACTTCCAGAGGTAAACCCGTGTGTGGATTCAGCAGTCTGCAAACATTTTCTCTGCAGAGTCCCAAAACAGGCGTTTTCAGCCCATTACCTGCATATGGAAGAAACAGCAGTAAGCACAGGGAAATATCTGCTTCTAAATCCAAAACGCAGCTATCTAACAGAACGATTGTCAATATGTGCACTCAACTTCCAGAGTTCAACCCGTGTGTGGATTCAGCAGTCTGCAAACACTTTCTCTGCAGAGTCCGATAACAGGTGTTTTCAGCGCATTACCGGCATATGGAAGAAACAGCTGTAAGCACAGGGAAATACCTGCTTCTAAATCCAAAACGCAGCTATCAAACAGAACGGTTTTCAATGTGTGCACTCAACTTCCAGAGTTAAACCCGTGTGTGGATTCAGCAGTCTGCAAACACTTTCTCTGCAGAGTCCCAAAACAGGCGTTTTCAGCCCATTACCGGCATATGGAAGTAACAGCAGTAAGCACACGGAAATATCTGCTTCTAAATCCAAAACGCAGCTATTTAACAGAACGGGGGTCAATGTGTGCACTCAACTTCCGGAGGTAAACCCATGTGTGGATTCAGCAGTCTGCAAACACTTTCTCTGCAGAGTCCCAAAACAGGTGTTTTCAGCCCATTACCGGCATATGGAAGAAACAGCAGTAAGCACAGGGAAATATCTGCTTCTAAATCCAAAACGCAGCTATCTAACAGAACGGTTGTCAATGTGTGCATTCAACTTCCAGAGGTAAACCCGTGTGTGGATTCAGCAGTCAACAAACACTTTCTCTGCAGAGTCCCAAAACAAGCATTTTCAGTCCATTACCGGCATATGGAAGAAACAGCAGTAAGCACTGGGAAATATCTGCTTCTAAATCCAAAACGCAGCTATCTAACAGAACGGTTCTCAAAGTGTGCACTCAACTTCCAGAGTTCAACCCGTGTGTGGATTCAGCAGTCTGCAAACACTTTCTCTGCAGAGTCCCAAAACAGGCGTTTTCAGCCCATTACCGGCCTATGGAAGAAACAGCAGTAAGCACAGGGAAATATCTGCTTCTAAATCCAAAACGCGGCTATCTAACAGAACGGTGGTCAATGTGTGCACTCAACTTCCAGAGGTAAACCCGTGTGTGGATTCAGCAGTCTGCAAACATTTTCTCTGCAGAGTCCCAAAACAGGCGTTTTCAGCCCATTACCTGCATATGGAAGAAACAGCAGTAAGCACAGGGAAATATCTGCTTCTAAATCCAAAACGCAGCTATCTAACAGAACGATTGTCAATATGTGCACTCAACTTTCAGAGTTCAACCCGTGTGTGGATTCAGCAGTCTGCAAACACTTTCTCTGCAGAGTCCGATAACAGGTGTTTTCAGCCCATAACCGGCATATGGAAGAAACAGCTGTAAGCACAGGGAAATACCTGCTTCTAAATCCAAAACGCAGCTATCAAACAGAACGGTTTACAATGTGTGCACTCAACTTCCAGAGTTAAACCCGTGTGTGGATTCAGCAGTCTGCAAACACTTTCTCTGCAGAGTCCCAAAACAGGCGTTTTCAGCCCATTACCGGCATATGGAAGTAACAGCAGTAAGCACACGGAAATATCTGCTTCTAAATCCAAAACGCAGCTATTTAACAGAACGGTGGTCAATGTGTGCACTCAACTTCCGGAGGTAAACCCATGTGTGGATTCAGCAGTCTGCAAACACTTTCTCTGCAGAGTCGCAAAACAGGCGTTTTCAGCCCATTACCGGCATAAGGAAGAAACAGCAGTAAGCACAGGGAAATATCTGCTTCTAAATCCAAAACGCAGCTATCTAACAGAACGGTTGTCAATGTGTGAACTCAACTTCCAGAGTTAAATCCGTGTGTGGATTCAGCAGTCTGCAAACTCTTTCTCTGCAGAGTCCCAAAACAGGCGTTTTCAGCCCGTTAGCGGCTTATGGAAGAAAGAGCTGTAAGCACAGGGAAATATCTGCTTCTAAATCCAAAACGCAGCTATCTAACAGAACGGTTGTCAATGTGTGCACTCAACTTCCAGAGGTAAACCCGTGTGTGGATTCAGCAGTCTGCAAACACTTTCTCTGCAGAGTCCCAAAACAGGCGTTTTCAGCCCATTACCGGCATATGGAAGAAACAGCAGTAAGCACAGGAAATATCTGGTTCTAAATCCAAAACGCAGCTATCTAACAGAACGGTTGTCAATGTGTGCAGTCAACTTCCAGAGTTCAACCCGTGTGTGGATTCAGCAGTCTTCAAACACTTTCTCTGCAGAGTCCCAAAACAGGCGTTTTCAGCCCATTACCGGCATATGGAAGAAACAGCAGTAAGCACAGGGATATACCTGCTTCTAAATCCAAAATGCAGCTATCTAACAGAACGGTTGTCAATGTCTGCACTCAACTTCCAGAGTTCAACCCGTGTGTGGATTCAGCAGTCTGCAAACACTTTCTCTGCAGAGTCCGAAAACAGGTGTTTTCAGCACATTACCGGCATATGGAAGAAACAGCAGTAAGCACAGGGAAATATCTGCTTCTAAATCCAAAACGCAGCTATCTAACAGAACGGTTGTCAATGTGAGCACTCAACTTCCAGAGTTCAACCCGTGTGTGGACTCAGTAGTCTGCAAACACTTTCTCTGCAGAGTCCCAAAACAGGAGTGTTCAGCCCATCACCGGCATATGGAAGAAACAGCAGTAAGCACAGGGAAATATCTGCTTCTAAATCCAAAACGAAGCTATCTAACAGAACGGTTGTCAATGTGGGCACTCAACTTCCAGAGTTAAACCCGTGTGTGGATTCAGCAGTCTGCAAACACTTTCTCTGCAGAGTCCCAAAACAGGCGTTTTCAGCCCATTACCGGCATATGGAAGAAACAGAAGAAAGCACAGGGAAATATCTGCTTCTAAATCCAAAACGCAGCTATCTAACAGAACGGTTGTCAATGTGTGCACTCAACTTCCAGAGTTAAACCCGTGTGTGGATTCAGCAGTCAACAAACACTTTCTCTGCAGAGTCCCAAAACAAGCATTTTCAGTCCATTACCGGCATATGGAAGAAACAGCAGTAAGCACTGGGAAATATCTGCTTCTAAATCCAAAACGGAGCTATCTAACAGAACGGTTGTCAATGTGTGCACTCAACTTCCAGAGGTAAACCCGTGTGTGGATTCAGCAGTCTGCAAACACTTTCTCTGCAGAGCCCAAAACAGGCGTTTTCAGCCCTTTACCGGCATATGGAAGAAACAGCAGTAAGCACAGGGAAATATCTGGTTCTAAATCCAAAACGCAGCTATCTAACAGAACGGTTGTCAATGTGTGCAGTCAACTTCCAGAGTTCAACCCGTGTGTGGATTCAGCAGTCTGCAAACACTTTCTCTGCAGAGTCCGAAAACAGGTGTTTTCAGCACATTACTGGTATATGGAAGAAACAGCAGTAAGCACAGGGAAATATCTGCTTCTAAATCCAAAACGCAGCTCTCTAACAGAACGGTTGTCAATGTGTGCACTCAACTTCCAGAGTTCAACCCGTGTGTGGATTCAGCAGTCTGCAAACACTTTCTCTGCAGAGTCCGAAAACAGGCGTTTTCAGGCCATCAGCGGCATATTTAAGAAACAGCAGTAAGCACAGGGAAATATCTGCTTCTAAATCCAAAACGCAGCTATCTAACAGAACGGTTGTCAATATGTGCACTCAACTTCCAGAGTTCAACCCGTGTGTGGATTCAGTAGTCTGCAAACACTTTCTCTGCAGAGTCCCAAGACAGGAGTGTTCAGCCCATCACCGGCATATGGAAGAAACAGCAGTAAGCACAGGGAAATATCTGCTTCTAAATCCAAAACGAAGCTATCTAACAGAACGGTTGTCAATGTGGGCACTCAACTTCCAGAGTTAAACCCGTTTGTGGATTCAGCAGTCTGCAAACACTTTCTCTGCATTGTCCGAAAACAGGCGTTTTCAGCCCATTACCGGCATATGGAAGAAACAGCAGAAAGCACAGGGAAATATCTGCTTCTAAATCCAAAATGCAGCTATCTAACAGAACGGTTGCCAATGTGTGCACTCAACTTCCAGAGTTCAACCCGTGTGTGGATTCAGCAGTCTGCAAACACTTTCTCTGCAGAGTCCGAAAACAGGTGTTTTCAGCACATTACCGGCATATGGAAGAAACAGCAGTAAGCACAGGGAAATATCTGCTTCTAAATCCAAAACGCAGCTCTCTAACAGAACGGTTGTCAATGTGAGCACTCAACTTCCAGAGTTCAACCCGTGTGTGGACTCAGTAGTCTGCAAACACTTTCTCTGCAGAGTCCCAAAACAGGAGTGTTCAGCCCATCACCGGCATATGGAAGAAACAGCAGTAAGCACAGGGAAATATCTGCTTCTAAATCCAAAACGAAGCTATCTAACAGAACGGTTGTCAATGTGGGCACTCAACTTCCAGAGTTAAACCCGTGTGTGGATTCAGCAGTCTGCAAACACTTTCTCTGCAGAGTCCCAAAACAGGCGTTTTCAGCCCATTACCGGCATATGGAAGAAACAGAAGAAAGCACAGGGAAATATCTGCTTCTAAATCCAAAACGCAGCTATCTAACAGAACGGTTGTCAATGTGTGCACTCAACTTCCAGAGTTAAACCCGTGTGTGGATTCAGCAGTCAACAAACACTTTCTCTGCAGAGTCCCAAAACAAGCATTTTCAGTCCATTACCGGCATATGGAAGAAACAGCAGTAAGCACTGGGAAATATCTGCTTCTAAATCCAAAACGGAGCTATCTAACAGAACGGTTGTCAATGTGTGCACTCAACTTCCAGAGGTAAACCCGTGTGTGGATTCAGCAGTCTGCAAACACTTTCTCTGCAGAGCCCAAAACAGGCGTTTTCAGCCCTTTACCGGCATATGGAAGAAACAGCAGTAAGCACAGGGAAATATCTGGTTCTAAATCCAAAACGCAGCTATCTAACAGAACGGTTGTCAATGTGTGCAGTCAACTTCCAGAGTTCAACCCGTGTGTGGATTCAGCAGTCTGCAAACACTTTCTCTGCAGAGTCCGAAAACAGGTGTTTTCAGCACATTACTGGTATATGGAAGAAACAGCAGTAAGCACAGGGAAATATCTGCTTCTAAATCCAAAACGCAGCTCTCTAACAGAACGGTTGTCAATGTGTGCACTCAACTTCCAGAGTTCAACCCGTGTGTGGATTCAGCAGTCTGCAAACACTTTCTCTGCAGAGTCCGAAAACAGGCGTTTTCAGGCCATCAGCGGCATATTTAAGAAACAGCAGTAAGCACAGGGAAATATCTGCTTCTAAATCCAAAACGCAGCTATCTAACAGAACGGTTGTCAATATGTGCACTCAACTTCCAGAGTTCAACCCGTGTGTGGATTCAGTAGTCTGCAAACACTTTCTCTGCAGAGTCCCAAGACAGGAGTGTTCAGCCCATCACCGGCATATGGAAGAAACAGCAGTAAGCACAGGGAAATATCTGCTTCTAAATCCAAAACGAAGCTATCTAACAGAACGGTTGTCAATGTGGGCACTCAACTTCCAGAGTTAAACCCGTTTGTGGATTCAGCAGTCTGCAAACACTTTCTCTGCATTGTCCGAAAACAGGCGTTTTCAGCCCATTACCGGCATATGGAAGAAACAGCAGAAAGCACAGGGAAATATCTGCTTCTAAATCCAAAATGCAGCTATCTAACAGAACGGTTGCCAATGTGTGCACTCAACTTCCAGAGGTAAACCCGTGTGTGGATTCAGCAGTCTGCAAACACTTTCTCTGCAGAGCCCCAAAACAGGCCTTTTCAGCCCATTACCGGCATATGGAAGAAACAGCAGTAACCACAGGGAAATATCTGCTTCTAAATCCAAAACGCAGCTCTCTAACAGAACGGTTGTCAATGTGTGCACTCAACTTCCAGAGTTCAACCCGTGTGTGGATTCAGCAGTCTGCAAACATTTTCTCTGCACAGTCCCAAAACAGGCGTTTTCAGCCCATTACCGTCATGTGGAAGAAACAGCAGTAAGCACAGGGAAATATGTGCTTCTAAGTCCAAAACGCAGCTATCTAACAGAACGGTTGTCAATGTGTGCACTCAACTTCCAGAGTTCAACCCGTGTGTGGATTCAGCAGTCTGCAAACACATTCTCTGCAGAGTCCCAAAACGGGCGTTTTTAGCCCATTACCGGCATATGGAAGAAACAGCAGTAAACACAGGGAAATATCTGCTTCTAAATCCAAAACGGAGCTATCTAACAGAACGGCTGTCAACGTGGGCACTCAACGTACAGAGATAATCCTGTGAGTGGATTCAGCAGTCTGCAAACACTTTCTGTGTAGAGCTTCAAAACAGGCGTTTTCAGCCCATCACCGGCATATGGAACAAATAGCAGTAAGCACAGTGAAATATCTGCTTCTAAATCCAAAACGCAGCTATCTAACAGAACGGTTGTCAATGTGTGCACTCAACTTCCAGAGTTTAAGCCGTGTGTGGTTTCAGCAGTCTGCAAACACTTTCTCTGCAGAGTCCCAAAACAGGCGTTTTCAGCCCATTACCGGCATATGGAAGAAACAGCAGTAAGCACAGGGAAATATCTGCTTCAAAATCCAAAACGCAGCTATCTAACAGAACGGTTGTCAATGTGTGCACTCAACTTCCAGAGGTCAACCCGTGTGTGGATTCAGCAGTCTGCAAACACTTTCTCTGCAGAGTCCCAAAACAGGCGTTTTCAGCCCATTACCGGCCTATGGAAGAAACAGCAGTAAGCACAGGGAAATATCTGCTTCTAAATCCAAAACGCGGCTATCTAACAGAACGGTGGTCAATGTGTGCACTCAACTTCCAGAGGTAAACCCGTGTGTGGATTCAGCAGTCTGCAAACATTTTCTCTGCAGAGTCCCAAAACAGGCGTTTTCAGCCCATTACCTGCATATGGAAGAAACAGCAGTAAGCACAGGGAAATATCTGCTTCTAAATCCAAAACGCAGCTATCTAACAGAACGATTGTCAATATGTGCACTCAACTTCCAGAGTTCAACCCGTGTGTGGATTCAGCAGTCTGCAAACACTTTCTCTGCAGAGTCCGATAACAGGTGTTTTCAGCCCATTACCGGCATATGGAAGAAACAGCTATAAGCAAAGGGAAATACCTGCTTCTAAATCCAAAACGCAGCTATCAAACAGAACGGTTTTCAATGTGTGCACTCAACTTCCAGAGTTAAACCCGTGTGTGGATTCAGCAGTCTGCAAACACTTTCTCTGCAGAGTCCCAAAACAGGCGTTTTCAGCCCATTACCGGCATATGGAAGTAACAGCAGTAAGCACACGGAAATATCTGCTTCTAAATCCAAAACGCAGCTATTTAACAGAACGGTGGTCAATGTGTGCACTCAACTTCCGGAGGTAAACCCATGTGTGGATTCAGCAGTCTGCAAACACTTTCTCTGCAGAGTCGCAAAACAGGCGTTTTCAGCCCATTACCGGCATAATGAAGAAACAGCAGTAAGCACAGGGAAATATCTGCTTCTAAATCCAAAACGCAGCTATCTAACAGAACGGTTGTCAATGTGTGAACTCAACTTCCAGAGTTAAATCCGTGTGTGGATTCAGCAGTCTGCAAACTCTTTCTCTGCAGAGTCCCAAAACAGGCGTTTTCAGCCCGTTAGCGGCATATGGAAGAAAGAGCTGTAAGCACAGGGAAATATCTGCTTCTAAATCCAAAACGCAGCTATCTAACAGAACGGTTGTCAATCTGTGCACTCAACTTCAGAGGTAAACCCATGTGTGGATTCAGCAGTCTGCAAACACTTTCTCTGCAGAGTCCCAAAACAGGCGTTTTCAGCCCATTACCGGCATATGGAAGAAACAGCAGTAAGCACAGGGAAATATCTGGTTCTAAATCCAAAACGCAGCTATCTAACAGAACGGTTGTCAATGTGTGCAGTCAACTTCCAGAGTTCAACCCGTGTGTGGATTCAGCAGTCTTCAAACACTTTCTCTGCAGAGTCCCAAAACAGGCGTTTTCAGCCCATTACCGGCATATGGAAGAAACAGCAGTAAGCACAGGGAAATACCTGCTTCTAAATCCAAAACGCAGCTATCTTACAGAACGGTTGTCAATGTCTGCACTCAACTTCCAGAGTTCAACCCGTGTGTGGATTCAGCAGTCTGCAAACACTTTCTCTGCAGAGTCCGAAACAGGTGTTTTCAGCACATTACCGGCATATGGAAGAAACAGCAGTAAGCACAGGGAAATATCTGCTTCTAAATACAAAACGCAGCTATCTAACAGAACGGTTGTCAATGTGAGCACTCAACTTCCAGAGTTCAACCCGTGTGTGGATTCAGTAGTCTGCAAACACTTTCTCTGCAGAGTCCCAAAACAGGAGTGTTCAGCCCATCACCGGCATATGGAAGAAACAGCAGTAAGCACAGGGAAATATCTGCTTCTAAATCCAAAACGAAGCTATCTAACAGAACGGTTGTCAATGTGGGCACTCAACTTCCAGAGTTAAACCCGTGTGTGGATTCAGCAGTCTGCAAACACTTTCTCTGCAGAGTCCCAAAACAGGCGTTTTCAGCCCATTACCGGCATATGGAAGAAACAGAAGAAAGCACAGGGAAATATCTGCTTCTAAATCCAAAACGCAGCTATCTAACAGAACGGTTGTCAATGTGTGCACTCAACTTCCAGAGTTAAACCCGTGTGTGGATTCAGCAGTCAACAAACACTTTCTCTGCAGAGTCCCAAAACAAGCATTTTCAGTCCATTACCGGCATATGGAAGAAACAGCAGTAAGCACTGGGAAATATCTGCTTCTAAATCCAAAACGCAGCTATCTAACAGAACGGTTCTCAAAGTGTGCACTCAACTTCCAGAGTTCAACCCGTGTGTGGATTCAGCAGTCTGCAAACACTTTCTCTGCAGAGTCCCAAAACAGGCGTTTTCAGCCCATTACCGGCCTATGGAAGAAACAGCAGTAAGCACAGGGAAATATCTGCTTCTAAATCCAAAACGCGGCTATCTAACAGAACGGTGGTCAATGTGTGCAGTGAACTTCCAGAGGTAAACCCGTGTGTGGATTCAGCAGTCTGCAAACATTTTCTCTGCAGAGTCCCAAAACAGTCGTTTTCAGCCCATTACCTGCATATGGAAGAAACAGCAGTAAGCACAGGGAAATATCTGCTTCTAAATCCAAAACGCAGCTATCTAACAGAACGGTTGTCAATATGTGCACTCAACTTCCAGAGTTCAACCCGTGTGTGGATTCAGCAGTCTGCAAACATTTTCTCTGCACAGTCCCAAAACAGGCGTTTTCAGCCCATTACCGGCATGTGGAAGAAACAGCAGTAAGCACAGGGAAATATGTGCTTCTAAGTCCAAAACGCAGCTATCTAACAGAACGGATGTCAATGTGTGCACTCAACTTCCAGAGTTCAACCCGTGTGTGGATTCAGCAGTCTGCAAACACATTCTCTGCAGAGTCCCAAAACGGGCGTTTTTAGCCCATTACCGGCATATGGAAGAAACAGCAGTAAGCACAGGGAAATATCTGCTTCTAAATCCAAAACGGAGCTACCTAACAGAACGGCTGTCAACGTGGGCACTCAACGTACAGAGATAAACCCGTGTGTGGATTCAGCAGTCTGCAAACACTTTCTGTGCAGAGCTTCAAAACAGGCGTTTTCAGCCCATCACCGGCATATGGAAGAAATAGCAGTAAGCACAGGGAAATATCTGCTTCTAAATCCAAAACGCAGCTATCTAACAGAACGGTTGTCAATGTGTGCACTCAACTTCCAGAGTTTAAGCCGTGTGTGGTTTCAGCAGTCTGCAAACACTTTCTCTGCAGAGTCCCAAAACAGGCGTTTTCAGCCCATTACCGGCATATGGAAGAAACAGCAGTAAGCACAGGGAAATATCTGCTTCTAAATCCAAAACGCAGCTATCTAACAGAACGGTTGTCAATGTGTGCACTCAACTTCCAGAGTTAAACCCGTGTGTGGATTCAGCAGTCTGCAAACACTTTCTCTGCAGAGTCCCAAAACAGGCGTTTTCAGCCTATTACCGGCATGTGGAAGAAACAGCAGTAAGCACAGGGAAATATCTGGTTCTAAATCCAAAACGCAGCTATCTAACCGAACGGTTGTCAATGTGTGCAGTCAACTTCCAGAGTGCAACCCGTGTGTGGATTCAGCAGTCTTCAAACACTTTCTCTGCAGTCCCAAAACAGGCGTTTTCAGCCCATTACCGGCATATGGAAGAAACAGCAGTAAGCACAGGGAAATACCTGCTTCTAAATCCAAAACGCAGCTATCTTTCAGAACGGTTGTCAATGTCTGCACTCAACTTCCAGAGTTCAACCCGTGTGTGGATTCAGCAGTCTGCAAACACTTTCTCTGCAGAGTCCCAAAACAGGGTTTTCAGCACATTACCGGCATATGGAAGAAACAGCAGTAAGCACAGGGAAATATCTGCTTCTAAATACAAAACGCAGCTATCTAACAGAACGGTTGTGAATGTGAGCACTCAACTTCCAGAGTTCAACCCGTGTGTGGATTCAGTAGTCTGCAAACACTTTCTCTGCAGAGTCCCAAAACAGGAGTGTTCAGCCCATCACCGGCATATGGAAGAAACAACAGTAAGCACAGGGAAATATCTGCTTCTAAATCCAAAACGAAGCTATCTAACAGAACGGTTGTCAATGTGGGCACTCAACTTCCAGAGTTAAACCCGTGTGTGGATTCAGCAGTCTGCAAACACTTTCTCTGCAGAGTCCCAAAACAGGCGTTTTCAGCCCATTACCGGCATATGGAAGAAACAGAAGAAAGCACAGGGAAATATCTGCTTCTAAATCCAAAACGCAGCTATCTAACAGAACGGTTGTCAATGTGTGCACTCAACTTCCAGAGTTAAACCCGTGTGTGGATTCAGCAGTCAACAAACACTTTCTCTGCAGAGTCCCAAAACAAGCATTTTCAGTCCATGACCGGCATATGGAAGAAACAGCAGTAAGCACTGGGAAATATCTGCTTCTAAATCCAAAACGCAGCTATCTAACAGAACGGTTCTCAAAGTGTGCACTCAACTTCCAGAGTTCAACCCGTGTGTGGATTCAGCAGTCTGCAAACACTTTCTCTGCAGAGTCCCAAAACAGGCGTTTTCAGCCCATTACCGGCCTATGGAAGAAACAGCAGTAAGCACAGGGAAATATCTGCTTCTAAATCCAAAACGCGGCTATCTAACAGAACGGTGGTCAATGTGTGCACTGAACTTCCAGAGGTAAACCCGTGTGTGGATTCAGCAGTCTGCAAACATTTTCTCTGCAGAGTCCCAAAGCAGGCGTTTTCAGCCCATTACCTGCATATGGAAGAAACAGCAGTAAGCACAGGGAAATATCTGCTTCTAAATCCAAAACGCAGCTATCTAACAGAACGATTGTCAATATGTGCACTCAACTTCCAGAGTGCAACCCGTGTGTGGATTCAGCAGTCTGCAAACACTTTCTCTGCAGAGTCCGATAACAGGTGTTTTCAGCCCATTACCGGAATATGGAAGAAACAGCTGTAAGCACAGGGAAATACCTGCTTCTAAATCCAAAACGCAGCTATCAAACAGAACGGTTTTCAATGTGTGCACTCAACTTCCAGAGTTAAACCCGTGTGTGGATTCAGCAGTCTGCAAACACTTTCTCTGCAGAGTCCCAAAACAGGCGTTTTCAGCCCATTACCGGCATATGGAAGTAACAGCAGTAAGCACACGGAAATATCTGCTTCTAAATCCAAAACGCAGCTATTTAACAGAACGGTGGTCAATGTGTGCACTCAACTTCCGGAGGTAAACCCATGTGTGGACTCAGCAGTCTGCAAACACTTTCTCTGCAGAGTCCCAAAACAGGCGTTTTCAGCCCATTACCGGCATATGGAAGAAACAGCAGTAAGCACAGGGAAATATCTGCTTCTAAATCCAAAACGCAGCTATCTAACAGAACGGTTGTCAATGTGTGCACTCAACTTCCAGAGGTAAACCCGTGTGTGGATTCAGCAGTCTGCAAACACTTTCTCTGCAGAGTCCCAAAACAGGCGTTTTCAGCCCATTACCGGCATATGGAAGAAACAGCAGTAAGCACAGGGAAATATCTGGTTCTAAATCCAAAACGCAGCTATCTAAAAGAACGGTTGTCAATGTGTGCAGTCAACTTCCAGAGTTCTACCCGTGTGTGGATTCAGCAGTCTGCAAACACTTTCTCTGCAGAGTCCCAAAACAGGCGTTTTCAGCCCATTACCGGCATATGGAAGAAACAGCAGTAAGCACAGGGAAATACCTGCTTCTAAATCCAAAACGCAGCTATCTAACAGAACGGTTGTCAATGTGTGCACTCAACTTCCAGAGTTCAACCCGTGTGTGGATTCAGCAGTCTGCAAACTCTTTCTCTGCAGAGTCCCAAAACAGGCGTTTTCAGCCCGTTAGCGGCATATGGAAGAAAGAGCTGTAAGCACAGGGAAATATCTGCTTCTAAATCCAAAACGCAGCTATCTAACAGAACGGTTGTCAATATGTGCACTCAACTTCCAGAGGTAAACCCGTGTGTGGATTCAGCAGTCTGCAAACACTTTCTCTGCAGAGTCCCAAAACAGGCGTTTTCTGCCCATTACCGGCATATGGAAGAAACAGCAGTAAGCACAGGGAAATATCTGGTTCTAAATCCGAAACGCAGCTATCTAACTGAACGGTTGTCATTGTGTGCAGTCAACTTCCAGAGTTCAACCCGTGTGTGGATTCAGCAGTCTGCAAACACTTTCTCTGCAGAGTCCCAAAACAGGCGTTTTCAGCCCATTACCGGCATATGGAATAAACAGCAGTAAGCACAGGGAAATACCTGCTTCTAAATCCAAAACGCAGCTATCTAACAGAACGGTTGTCAATGTCTGCACTCAACTTCCAGAGTTCAACCCGTGTGTGGATTCAGCAGTCTGCAAACACTTTCTCTGCAGAGTCCGAAAACAGGTGTTTTCAGCACATTACCGGCATATGGAAGAAACAGCAGTAAGCACAGGGAAATATCTGCTTCTAAATCCAAAACGCAGCTATCTAACAGAACGGATGTCAATGTGAGCACTCAACTTCCAGAGTTCAACCCGTGTGTGGATTCAGTAGTCTGCAAACACTTTCTCTGCAGAGTCCCAAGACAGGAGTGTTCAGCCCATCACCTGCATATGGAAGAAACAGCAGTAAGCACAGGGAAATATCTGCTTCTAAATCCAAAACGAAGCTATCTAACAGAACGGTTGTCAATGTGGGCACTCAACTTCCAGAGTTAAACCCGTGTGTGGATTCAGCAGTCTGCAAACACTTTCTCTGCACAGTCCCAAAACAGGCGTTTTCAGCCCAATACCGGCATATGGAAGAAACAGCAGAAAGCACAGGGAAATATCTGCTTCTAAATCCAAAACGCAGCTATCTAACAGAAGGGTTGCCAATGTGTGCACTCAACTTCCAGAGGTAAACCCGTGTGTGGATTCAGCAGTCTGCAAACACTTTCTCTGCAGAGCCCCAAAACAGGCCTTTTCAGTCCATTACCGGCATATGGAAGAAACAGCAGTAAGCACAGGGAAATATCTGCTTCTAAATCCAAAACGCAGCTATCTAACAGAACGGTTGTCAATGTGTGCACTCAACTTCCAGAGTTCAACCCGTGTGTGGATTCAGCAGTCTGCAAACACTTTCTCTGCAGAGCCCCAAAACAGGCCTTTTCAGCCCATTACCGGCATATGGAAGAAACAGCAGTAAGCACAGGGAAATATCTGCTTCTAAATCCAAAAGGGAGCTATCTAACAGAACGGCTGTCAACGTGGGCACTCAACTTACAGAGTTAAACCCGTGTGTGGATTCAGCAGTCTGCAAACACATTCTGTGCAGAGTTTCAAAACAGGCGTTTTCAGCCCATCACCGGCATATGGAAGAAATAGCAGTAAGCACAGGGAAATATCTGCTTCTAAATCCAAAACGCAGCTATCTAACAGAACGGTTGTCAATGTGTGCACTCAACTTCCAGAGTTTTAGCCATGTGTGGATTCAGCAGTCTGCAAACACTTTCTCTGCAGAGTCCCAAAACAGGCGTTTTCAGCCCATTACCGGCATATGGAAGAAACAGCAGTAAGCACAGGGAAATATCTGCTTCTAAATCCAAAACGCAGCTATCTAACAGAACGGTTGTCAATGTGTGCACTCAAATTCCAGAGTTAAATCCATGTGTGGATTCAGCAGTCTGCAAACACTTTCTCTGCAGAGTCCCAAAACAGGCGTTTTCAGCCCATTACCGGCATATGGAAGAAACAGCAGTAAGCACAGGGAAATATCTGCTTCTAAATCCAAAACGCAGCTATCTAACAGAACGGTTGTCAATGTGTGCACTCAACTTCCAGAGGTAAACCCGTGTGTGGATTCAGCAGTCTGCAAACACTTTCTCTGCAGAGTCCCAAAACAGGCGTTTTCAGCCCATTACCGGCATATGGAAGAAACAGCAGTAAGCACAGGGAAATATCTGGTTCTAAATCCAAAACGCAGCTATCTAAAAGAACGGTTGTCAATGTGTGCTGTCAACTTCCAGAGTTCTACCCGTGTGTGGATTCAGCAGTCTGCAAACACTTTCTCTGCAGAGTCCCAAAACAGGCGTTTTCAGCCCATTACCGGCATATGGAAGAAACAGCAGTAAGCACAGGGAAATACCTGCTTCTAAATCCAAAACGCAGCTATCTAACAGAACGGTTGTCAATGTGTGCACTCAACTTCCAGAGTTCAACCCGTGTGTGGATTCAGCAGTCTGCAAACTCTTTCTCTGCAGAGTCCCAAAACAGGCGTTTTCAGCCCGTTAGCGGCATATGGAAGAAAGAGCTGTAAGCACAGGGAAATATCTGCTTCTAAATCCAAAACGCAGCTATCTAACAGAACGGTTGTCAATATGTGCACTCAACTTCCAGAGGTAAACCCGTGTGTGGATTCAGCAGTCTGCAAACACTTTCTCTGCAGAGTCCCAAAACAGGCGTTTTCTGCCCATTACCGGCATATGGAAGAAACAGCAGTAAGCACAGGGAAATATCTGGTTCTAAATCCGAAACGCAGCTATCTAACTGAACGGTTGTCATTGTGTGCAGTCAACTTCCAGAGTTCAACCCGTGTGTGGATTCAGCAGTCTGCAAACACTTTCTCTGCAGAGTCCCAAAACAGGCGTTTTCAGCCCATTACCGGCATATGGAATAAACAGCAGTAAGCACAGGGAAATACCTGCTTCTAAATCCAAAACGCAGCTATCTAACAGAACGGTTGTCAATGTCTGCACTCAACTTCCAGAGTTCAACCCGTGTGTGGATTCAGCAGTCTGCAAACACTTTCTCTGCAGAGTCCGAAAACAGGTGTTTTCAGCACATTACCGGCATATGGAAGAAACAGCAGTAAGCACAGGGAAATATCTGCTTCTAAATCCAAAACGCAGCTATCTAACAGAACGGATGTCAATGTGAGCACTCAACTTCCAGAGTTCAACCCGTGTGTGGATTCAGTAGTCTGCAAACACTTTCTCTGCAGAGTCCCAAGACAGGAGTGTTCAGCCCATCACCTGCATATGGAAGAAACAGCAGTAAGCACAGGGAAATATCTGCTTCTAAATCCAAAACGAAGCTATCTAACAGAACGGTTGTCAATGTGGGCACTCAACTTCCAGAGTTAAACCCGTGTGTGGATTCAGCAGTCTGCAAACACTTTCTCTGCACAGTCCCAAAACAGGCGTTTTCAGCCCAATACCGGCATATGGAAGAAACAGCAGAAAGCACAGGGAAATATCTGCTTCTAAATCCAAAACGCAGCTATCTAACAGAAGGGTTGCCAATGTGTGCACTCAACTTCCAGAGGTAAACCCGTGTGTGGATTCAGCAGTCTGCAAACACTTTCTCTGCAGAGCCCCAAAACAGGCCTTTTCAGTCCATTACCGGCATATGGAAGAAACAGCAGTAAGCACAGGGAAATATCTGCTTCTAAATCCAAAACGCAGCTATCTAACAGAACGGTTGTCAATGTGTGCACTCAACTTCCAGAGTTCAACCCGTGTGTGGATTCAGCAGTCTGCAAACACTTTCTCTGCAGAGCCCCAAAACAGGCCTTTTCAGCCCATTACCGGCATATGGAAGAAACAGCAGTAAGCACAGGGAAATATCTGCTTCTAAATCCAAAAGGGAGCTATCTAACAGAACGGCTGTCAACGTGGGCACTCAACTTACAGAGTTAAACCCGTGTGTGGATTCAGCAGTCTGCAAACACATTCTGTGCAGAGTTTCAAAACAGGCGTTTTCAGCCCATCACCGGCATATGGAAGAAATAGCAGTAAGCACAGGGAAATATCTGCTTCTAAATCCAAAACGCAGCTATCTAACAGAACGGTTGTCAATGTGTGCACTCAACTTCCAGATTTTTAGCCATGTGTGGATTCAGCAGTCTGCAAACACTTTCTCTGCAGAGTCCCAAAACAGGCGTTTTCAGCCCATTACCGGCATATGGAAGAAACAGCAGTAAGCACAGGGAAATATCTGCTTCTAAATCCAAAACGCAGCTATCTAACAGAACGGTTGTCAATGTGTGCACTCAAATTCCAGAGTTAAATCCATGTGTGGATTCAGCAGTCTGCAAACACTTTCTCTGCAGAGTCCCAAAACAGGCGTTTTCAGCCCATTACCGGCATATGGAAGAAACAGCAGTAAGCACAGGGAAATATCTGCTTCTAAATCCAAAACGCAGCTATCTAACAGAACGGTTGTCAATGTGTGCACTCAACTTCCAGAGGTAAACCCGTGTGTGGATTCAGCAGTCTGCAAACACTTTCTCTGCAGAGTCCCAAAACAGGCGTTTTCAGCCCATTACCGGCATATGGAAGAAACAGCAGTAAGCACAGGGAAATATCTGGTTCTAAATCCAAAACGCAGCTATCTAAAAGAACGGTTGTCAATGTGTGCAGTCAACTTCCAGAGTTCTACCCGTGTGTGGATTCAGCAGTCTGCAAACACTTTCTCTGCAGAGTCCCAAAACAGGCGTTTTCAGCCCATTACCGGCATATGGAAGAAACAGCAGTAAGCACAGGGAAATACCTGCTTCTAAATCCAAAACGCAGCTATCTAACAGAACGGTTGTCAATGTGTGCACTCAACTTCCAGAGTTCAACCCGTGTGTGGATTCAGCAGTCTGCAAACTCTTTCTCTGCAGAGTCCCAAAACAGGCGTTTTCAGCCCGTTAGCGGCATATGGAAGAAAGAGCTGTAAGCACAGGGAAATATCTGCTTCTAAATCCAAAACGCAGCTATCTAACAGAACGGTTGTCAATATGTGCACTCAACTTCCAGAGGTAAACCCGTGTGTGGATTCAGCAGTCTGCAAACACTTTCTCTGCAGAGTCCCAAAACAGGCGTTTTCTGCCCATTACCGGCATATGGAAGAAACAGCAGTAAGCACAGGGAAATATCTGGTTCTAAATCCGAAACGCAGCTATCTAACTGAACGGTTGTCATTGTGTGCAGTCAACTTCCAGAGTTCAACCCGTGTGTGGATTCAGCAGTCTGCAAACACTTTCTCTGCAGAGTCCCAAAACAGGCGTTTTCAGCCCATTACCGGCATATGGAATAAACAGCAGTAAGCACAGGGAAATACCTGCTTCTAAATCCAAAACGCAGCTATCTAACAGAACGGTTGTCAATGTCTGCACTCAACTTCCAGAGTTCAACTCGTGTGTGGATTCAGCAGTCTGCAAACACTTTCTCTGCAGAGTCCGAAAACAGGTGTTTTCAGCACATTACCGGCATATGGAAGAAACAGCAGTAAGCACAGGGAAATATCTGCTTCTAAATCCAAAACGCAGCTATCTAACAGAACGGATGTCAATGTGAGCACTCAACTTCCAGAGTTCAACCCGTGTGTGGATTCAGTAGTCTGCAAACACTTTCTCTGCAGAGTCCCAAGACAGGAGTGTTCAGCCCATCACCTGCATATGGAAGAAACAGCAGTAAGCACAGGGAAATATCTGCTTCTAAATCCAAAACGAAGCTATCTAACAGAACGGTTGTCAATGTGGGCACTCAACTTCCAGAGTTAAACCCGTGTGTGGATTCAGCAGTCTGCAAACACTTTCTCTGCACAGTCCCAAAATAGGCGTTTTCAGCCCAATACCGGCATATGGAAGAAACAGCAGAAAGCACAGGGAAATATCTGCTTCTAAATCCAAAACGCAGCTATCTAACAGAAGCGTTGCCAATGTGTGCACTCAACTTCCAGAGGTAAACCCGTGTGTGGATTCAGCAGTCTGCAAACACTTTCTCTGCAGAGCCCCAAAACAGGCCTTTTCAGTCCATTACCGGCATATGGAAGAAACAGCAGTAAGCACAGGGAAATATCTGCTTCTAAATCCAAAACGCAGCTATCTAACAGAACGGTTGTCAATGTGTGCACTCAACTTCCAGAGGTAAACCCGTGTGTGGATTCAGCAGTCTGCAAACACTTTCTCTGCAGAGCCCCAAAACAGGCCTTTTCAGCCCATTACCGGCATATGGAAGAAACAGCAGTAAGCACAGGGAAATATCTGCTTCTAAATCCAAAAGGGAGCTATCTAACAGAACGGCTGTCAACGTGGGCACTCAACTTACAGAGTTAAACCCGTGTGTGGATTCAGCAGTCTGCAAACACATTCTGTGCAGAGTTTCAAAGCAGGCGTTTTCAGCCCATCACCGGCATATGGAAGAAATAGCAGTAAGCACAGGGAAATATCTGCTTCTAAATCCAAAACGCAGCTATCTAACAGAACGGTTGTCAATGTGTGCACTCAACTTCCAGAGTTTTAGCCATGTGTGGATTCAGCAGTCTGCAAACACTTTCTCTGCAGAGTCCCAAAACAGGCGTTTTCAGCCCATTACCGGCATATGGAAGAAACAGCAGTAAGCACAGGGAAATATCTGCTTCTAAATCCAAAACGCAGCTATCTAACAGAACGGTTGTCAATGTGTGCACTCAAATTCCAGAGTTAAATCCATGTGTGGATTCAGCAGTCTGCAAACACTTTCTCTGCAGAGTCCCAAAACAGGCGTTTTCAGCCCATTACAGGCATATGGAAGAAACAGCAGTAAGCACAGGGAAATATCTGCTTCTAAATCCAAAACGCAGCTATCTAACAGAACGGTTGTCAATGTGTGCACTCAACTTCCAGAGTTAAACCCGTGTGTGGATTCAGCAGTCTGCAAACACTTTCTCTGCAGAGTCCCAAAACAGGCGTTTTCAGCCCATTGCCGGCATGTGGAAGAAACAGCAGAAAGCACAGGGAAATATCTGCTTCCAAATCGAAAACGCAGCTATCTAACCGAACGGTTGTCAATGTGTGCACTAAACTTCCAGAGTTAAACCCGTGTGTGGATTCAACAGTCTGCAAACACTTTCTCTGCAGAGTCCCAAAACAGGTGTTTGCAGCCCCTTACCGGCATATGGAAGAAACAGCAGTAAGCACAGGGAAATATCTGCTTCTAAATCCAAAACGCAGCTACCTAACAGAACGGTTGTCAATGTGTGCACTCATCTTCCAGAGTTAAACCCGTGTGTGGATTCAGCAGTCTGCAAACACTTTCTCTGCAGAGTCCCAAAACAGGCGTTTTAACCCCTTTACCGGCATATGGAAGACACAGCCGTATGCACAGGGAAATATCTGCTTATAAATCCAAAACGCAGCTTTCTAACAGAACGGTTGTCAATGTGTGCACTCAACTTGCAGAGGTAAACCCGTGTGTGGATTCAGCAGTGTGCAAACTCTTTCTCTGCAGAGTCCCAAAACAGGCGTTTTCAGCCCATTACCGGCATATGGAAGAAACAGCAGTAAGCACAGGGAAATATCTGCTTCTAAATAAAAAACGCAGCTATCTAACAGAACGGTTGTCAATGTGTGCACTCAACTTCCAGAGTTAAACCCGTGTGTGGAATCAGCAGTCTGCAAAGACTTTCTCTGCAGAGTCCCAAAACAGGCGTTTTCAGCCCATTACCGGCATGTGGAAGAAACAGCAGTAAGCACAGGGAAATATCTGCTTCTAAATCCAAAACGCAGCTATCTAACCGAACGGTTGTCAATGTGTGCACTAAACTTCCAGAGTGAAACCCGTGTGTGGAATCAGCAGTCTGCAAACACTTTCTCTGCAGAGTCCCAAAACAGGCGTTTTCAGCCCATTACCGGCTTATGGAAGAAACAGCAGTAAGCACAGGGAAATATCTGCTTCTAAATCCAAAACGCAGCTACCTAACAGAACGGTTGTCAATGTGTGCACCCAACTTCCAGAGGTAAACCCGTGTGTAGATTCATCAGTCTGCAAACACTTTCTCTGCAGAGTCCCAAAACAGGCGGTTTCAGCCCATTACCGGCATAAGGAAGAAACAGCAGTAAGCACAGGGAAATATCTGCTTCTAATTCCAAAACGCAGGTACCTAACAGAACGGTTGTCAATGTGTGCACTCAACTTCCAGAGTTAAACCCGTGTGTGGATTCAGCAGTCTGCAAACACTTTCTCTGCAGAGTCCCAAAACAGGCGTTTTAACCCCTTTACCGGCAAATGGAAGAAACAGCAGTAAGCACAGGGAAATATCTGCTTCTAAATCCAAAACGCAGCTATCTAACAGAACGGTTGTCAATGTGTGCACTCAACTTCCAGAGTTAAACCCGTGTGTGGATTCAGCAGTCTGCAAACACTTTCTCTGCAGAGTCCCAAAACAGGCGTTTTCAGCCCATTACCGGCATATGTAAGAAACAGCAGTAAGCACAGGGAAATATCTGCTTCTAAATCCAAAACGGAGCTATCTAACAGAACGGTTGTCAATGTGTGCACTCAACTTCCAGAGTTCAACCCATGTGTGGATTCAGCAGTCTGCAAACACTTTCTCTGCAGAGTCCGAAAACAGGTGTTTTCAGCCCATTACCGGCATATGGAAGAAATAGCAGTAAGCACAGGGAAATATCTGCATCTAAATCCAAAACGCAGCTATCTAACAGAACGGTTGTCAATATGTGCACTCAACTTCCAGAGTTAAACCCGTGAGTGGATTCAGCAGTCTGCAAACAGTTTCTCTGCAGAGTCCCAATACAGGCGTTTTCAGCCCTTTACCGGCATATGGAAGAAACAGCAGTAAGCACAGGGAAGTATCTGCTTTTGAATCCAAAACGCAGCTATCTAACAGTACGGTGGTCAATGTGTGCACTCAACTTCCAGAGGTAAACCCGTGTGTGGATTCAGCAGTCTGCAAACACTTTCTCTGCAGAGCCCCAAAACAGGCCTTTTCAGTCCATTACCGGCATATGGAAGAAACAGCAGTAAGCACAGGGAAATATCTGCTTCTAAATCCAAAACGCAGCTATCTAACAGAACGGTTGTCAATGTGTGCACTCAACTTCCAGAGTTAAACCCGTGTGTGGATTCAGCAGTCTGCAAACACTTTCTGTGCAGAGTTTCAAAACAGGCGTTTTCAGCCCATCACCGGCATATGGAAGAAATAGCAGTAAGCACAGGGAAATATCTGCTTCTAAATCCAAAACGCAGCTATCTAACAGAACGGTTGTCAATGTGTGCACTCAACTTCCAGAGTTTAAGCCATGTGTGGATTCAGCAGTCTGCAAACACTTTCTCTGCAGAGTCCCAAAACAGGCGTTTTCAGCCCATTACCGGCATATGGAAGAAACAGCAGTAAGCACGGGGAAATATCTGCTTCTAAATCCAAAAAGCAGCTATCTAACAGAACGGTTGTCAATGTGTGCACTCAAATTCCAGAGTTAAATCCATGTGTGGATTCAGCAGTCTGCAAACACTTTCTCTGCAAAGTCCCAAAACAGGCGTTTTCAGCCCATTACAGGCATATGGAAGAAACAGCAGTAAGCACAGGGAAATATCTGCTTCTAAATCCAAAACGCAGCTATCTAACAGAACGGTTGTCAATGTGTGCACTCAACTTCCAGAGTTAAACCCGTGTGTGGATTCAGCAGTCTGCAAACACTTTCTCTGCAGAGTCCCAAAACAGGCGTTTTCAGCCCATTACCGGCAAGTGGAAGAAACAGCAGAAAGCACAGGGAAATATCTGCTTCCAAATCGAAAACGCAGCTATCTAACCGAACGCTTGTCAATGTGTGCACTAAACTTCCAGAGTTAAACCCGTGTGTGGATTCAACAGTCTGCAAACACTTTCTCTGCAGAGTCCCAAAACAGGTGTTTGCAGCCCATTACCGGCATATGGAAGAAACAGCAGTAAGCACAGGGAAATATCTGCTTCTAAATCCAAAACGCAGCTACCTAACAGAACGGTTGTCAATGTGTGCACTCATCTTCCAGAGTTAAACCCGTGTGTGGATTCAGCAGTCTGCAAACACTTTCTCTGCAGAGTCCCAAAACAGGCGTTTTAACCCCTTTACCGGCATATGGAAGACACAGCCGTATGCACAGGGAAATATCTGCTTATAAATCCAAAACGCAGCTTTCTAACAGAACGGTTGTCAATGTGTGCACTCAACTTCCAGAGGTAAACCCTTGTGTGGATTCAGCAGTCTGCAAACACTTTCTCTGCAGAGTCCCAAAACAGGCGTTTTCAGCCCATTACCGGCATGTGGAAGAAACAGCAGTAAGCACAGGGAAATATCTGCTTCTAAATCCAAAACGCAGCTATCTAACCGAACGGTTGTCAATGTGTGCACTAAACTTCCAGAGTGAAACCCGTGTGTGGATTCAGCAGTCTGCAAACACTTTCTCTGCAGAGTCCCAAAACAGGCGTTTTCAGCCCATTACCGGCATATGGAAGAAACAGCAGTAAGCACAGGGAAATATCTGCTTCTAAATCCAAAACGCAGCTACCTAACAGAACGGTTGTCAATGTGTGCACCCAACTTCCAGAGGTAAACCCGTGTGTGGATTCAGCAGTCTGCAAACACTTTATCTGCAGAGTCCCAAAACAGGCGGTTTCAGCCCATTACCGGCATAAGGAAGAAACAGCAGTAAGCACAGGGAAATATCTGCTTCTAATTCCAAAACGCAGCTACCTAACAGAACGGTTGTCAATGTGTGCACTCAACTTCCAGAGTTCAACCCGTGTGTGGATTCAGCAGTCTGCAAACACTTTCTCTGCATAGTCCCAAAACAGGCGTTTTCGGCCCATTACCGGCATATGGAAGAAACAGCAGTAAGCACAGGGAAATACCTGCTTCTAAATCCAAAATGCAGCTATCTAACAGAACGATTGTCAATATGTGCACTCAACTTCCAGAGTTCAACCCGTGTGTGGATTCAGCAGTCTGCAAACACTTTCTCTGCAGAGTCCGATAACAGGTGTTTTCAGCCCATTACCGGCATATGGAAGAAACAGCAGTAAGCACAGGGAAATACCTGCTTCTAAATCCAAAACGCAGCTATCAAACAGAACGGTTTTCAATGTGTGCACTCAACTTCCAGAGTTAAACCCGTGTGTGGATTCAGCAGTCTGCAAACACTTTCTCTGCAGAGTCCCAAAACAGGCGTTTTCAGCCCATTGCCGGCATATGGAAGTAACAGCAGTAAGCACACGGAAATATCTGCTTCTAAATCCAAAACGCAGCTATCTAACAGAACGGTGGTCAATGTGTGCACTCAACTTCCGGAGGTAAACCCATGTGTGGATTCAGCAGTCTGCAAACACTTTCTCTGCAGAGTCCCAAAACAGGCGTTTCCAGCCCATTACCGGCATAAGGATGAACAGCAGTAAGCACAGGTAAATATCTGCTTCTAAATCCAAAACGCAGCTATCTAACAGAACGGTTGTCAATGTGTGCACTCAACTTCCAGAGGTAAACCCGTGTGTGGATTCAGCACTCTGCAAACACTTTCTCTGCAGAGTCCCAAAACAGGCGTTTTCAGCCCATTACCGGCATATGGAAGAAACAGCAGTAAGCACAGGGAAATATCTGGTTCTAAATCCAAAACGCAGCTATCTAACAGAACGGTTGTCAATGTGTGCAGTCAACTTCCAGAGTTCAACCCGTGGGTGGATTCAGCAGTCTGCAAACACTTTCTCTGCATAGTCCCAAAACACGCGTTTTCGGCCCATTACCGGCATATGGAAGAAATAGCAGTAAGCACAGGGAAATACCTGCTTCTAAATCCAAAACGCAGCTATCTAACAGAAAGGTTGTCAATGTGTACACTCAACTTACAGAGTTCATCCCGTGTGTGGCTTCAGCAGTCGGCAAACACTTTCTCTGCAGAGTCCGAAAACAGGTGTTTTCAGCACATTACCGGTATATGGAAGAAACAGCAGTAAGCACAGGGAAATATCTGCTTCTAAATCCAAAACGCAGCTCTCTAACAGAACGGTTGTCAATGTGTGCACTCAACTTCCAGAGTTCAACCCGTGTGTGGATTCAGCAGTCTGCAAACACTTTCTCTGCAGAGTCCGAAAACAGGCGTTTTCAGGCCATCAGCGGCATATTTAATAAACAGCAGTAAGCACAGGGAAATATCTGCTTCTAAATCCAAAACGCAGCTATCTAACAGAACGGTTGTCAATATGTGCACTCAACTTCCAGAGTTCAACCCGTGTGTGGATTCAGTAGTCTGCAAAAACTTTCTCTGCAGAGTCCCAAGACAGGAGAGTTCAGCCCATCACCGGCATATGGAAGAAACAGCAGTAAGCACAGGGAAATATCTGCTTCTAAATCCAAACGAAGCTATCTAACAGAACGGTTGTCAATGTGTGCACTCAACTTCCAGAGGTAACCCCGTGTGTGGATTCAGCAGTCTGCAAACACTTTCTCTGCAGAGTCCCAAAACAGGCGTTTTCAGCCCATTACCGGCATGTGGAAGAAACAGCAGAATGCACAGGGAAATATCTGCTTCTAAATCGAAAACGCAGCTATCTAACCGAACGGTTGTCAATGTGTGCACTAAACTTCCAGAGGTAAACCCGTGTGTGGTTTCAGCAGTCTGCAAAAACTTTTTCTGCAGAGTCCCAAAACAGGCGTTTTCAGCCCATTACCGGCATATGGAAGAAACAGCAGTAAGCACAGGGAAATATCTGCTTCTAAATCCAAAACGCAGCTACCTAACAGAACGGTGGTCAATGGGTGCACCCAACTTCCAGAGTTCAACCCGTGTGTGGATTCAACAGTCTGCAAACACTTTCTCTGCAGAGTCCCAAAACAGGCGTTTGCAGCCCATTACCGGCATATGGAAGAAACAGCAGTAAGCACAGGGAAATATCTGCTTCTAAATCCAAAACGCAGCTACCTAACAGAACGTTTGTCAATGTGTGCACTCATCTTCCAGAGTTAAACCCGTGTGTGGATTCAGCAGTCTGCAAACACTTTCTCTGCAGAGTCCCAAAACAGGCGTTTTAACCCCTTTACCGGCATATGGAAGACACAGCCGTATGCACAGGGAAATATCTGCTTAGAAATCCAAAACGCAGGTTTCTAACAGAACGGTTGTCAATGTGTGCACTCAACTTCCAGAGGTAAACCCGTGTGTGGATTCAGCAGTGTGCAAACTCTTTCTCTGCAGAGTCCCAAAACAGGCGTTTTCAGCCCATTACCGGCATATGGAAGAAACAGCAGTAAGCACAGGGAAATATCTGCTTCTAAATAAAAAACGCAGCTATCTAACAGAACGGTTGTCAATGTGTGCACTCAACTTCCAGAGTTAAACCCGTGTGTGGATTCAGCAGTCTGCAAACACTTTCTCTGCAGAGTCCCAAAACAGGCGTTTTCAGCCCATTACCGGCATGTGGAAGAAACTGCAATAAGTACAGGGAAATATCTGCTTCTAAATCCAAAACGCAGCTATCTAACCGAACGGTTGTCAATGTGTGCACTAAACTTCCAGAGTGAAACCCGTGTGTGGATTCAGCAGTCTGCAAACCCTTTCTCTGCAGAGTCCCAAAACAGGCGTTTTCAGCCCATTACCGGCATATGGAAGAAACAGCAGTAAGCACAGGGAAATATCTGCTTCTAAATCCAAAACGCAGCTACCTAACAGAACGGTTGTCAATGTGTGCACCCAACTTCCAGTGGTAAACCCGTGTGTGGATTCAGCAGTCTGCAAACACTTTCTCTGCAGAGTCCCAAAACAGGCGTTTTCAGCCCATTACCGGCATATGGAAGAAACAGCAGTAAGCACAGGGAAATATCTGCTTCTAAATCCAAAACGCAGCTACCTAACAGAACGGTTGTAAATGTGTGCACCCAACTTCCAGAGGTATACCCGTGTGTGGATTCAGCAGTCTGCAAACACTTTCTCTGCAGAGTCCCAAAACAGGCGTTTTCAGCCCATTACCGGCATATGGAAGAAACAGCAGTAAGCACAGGGAAATATCTGCCTCCAAATCCAAAACGCAGGTATCTAACAGAACGGTTGTCAATGTGTGCATTCAACTTCCAGAGTTAAACCCGTGAGTGGATTCAGCAGTCTGCAAACACATTCTGTGCAGAGTTTCAAAACAGGCGTTTTCAGCCCATCACCGGCATATGGAAGAAATAGCAGTAAGCACAGGGAAATATCTGCTTCTAAATCCAAAACGCAGCTATCTAACAGAACGGTTGTCAATGTGTGCACTCAACTTCCAGAGTTTTAGCCATGTGTGGATTCAGCAGTCTGCAAACACTTTCTCTGCAGAGTCCCAAAACAGGCGTTTTCAGCCCATTACCGGCATATGGAAGAAACAGCAGTAAGCACAGGGAAATATCTGCTTCTAAATCCAAAACGCAGCTATCTAACAGAACGGTTGTCAATGTGTGCACTCAAATTCCAGAGTTAAATCCATGTGTGGATTCAGCAGTCTGCAAACACTTTCTCTGCAGAGTCCCAAAACAGGCGTTTTCAGCCCATTACCGGCATATGGAAGAAACAGCAGTAAGCACAGGGAAATATCTGCTTCTAAATCCAAAACGCAGCTATCTAACAGAACGGTTGTCAATGTGTGCACTCAACTTCCAGAGGTAAACCCGTGTGTGGATTCAGCAGTCTGCAAACACTTTCTCTGCAGAGTCCCAAAACAGGCGTTTTCAGCCCATTACCGGCATATGGAAGAAACAGCAGTAAGCACAGGGAAATATCTGGTTCTAAATCCAAAACGCAGCTATCTAAAAGAACGGTTGTCAATGTGTGCAGTCAACTTCCAGAGTTCTACCCGTGTGTGGATTCAGCAGTCTGCAAACACTTTCTCTGCAGAGTCCCAAAACAGGCGTTTTCAGCCCATTACCGGCATATGGAAGAAACAGCAGTAAGCACAGGGAAATACCTGCTTCTAAATCCAAAACGCAGCTATCTAACAGAACGGTTGTCAATGTGTGCACTCAACTTCCAGAGTTCAACCCGTGTGTGGATTCAGCAGTCTGCAAACTCTTTCTCTGCAGAGTCCCAAAACAGGCGTTTTCAGCCCGTTAGCGGCATATGGAAGAAAGAGCTGTAAGCACAGGGAAATATCTGCTTCTAAATCCAAAACGCAGCTATCTAACAGAACGGTTGTCAATATGTGCACTCAACTTCCAGAGGTAAACCCGTGTGTGGATTCAGCAGTCTGCAAACACTTTCTCTGCAGAGTCCCAAAACAGGCGTTTTCTGCCCATTACCGGCATATGGAAGAAACAGCAGTAAGCACAGGGAAATATCTGGTTCTAAATCCGAAACGCAGCTATCTAACTGAACGGTTGTCATTGTGTGCAGTCAACTTCCAGAGTTCAACCCGTGTGTGGATTCAGCAGTCTGCAAACACTTTCTCTGCAGAGTCCCAAAACAGGCGTTTTCAGCCCATTACCGGCATATGGAATAAACAGCAGTAAGCACAGGGAAATACCTGCTTCTAAATCCAAAACGCAGCTATCTAACAGAACGGTTGTCAATGTCTGCACTCAACTTCCAGAGTTCAACTCGTGTGTGCATTCAGCAGTCTGCAAACACTTTCTCTGCAGAGTCCGAAAACAGGTGTTTTCAGCACATTACCGGCATATGGAAGAAACAGCAGTAAGCACAGGGAAATATCTGCTTCTAAATCCAAAACGCAGCTATCTAACAGAACGGATGTCAATGTGAGCACTCAACTTCCAGAGTTCAACCCGTGTGTGGATTCAGTAGTCTGCAAACACTTTCTCTGCAGAGTCCCAAGACAGGAGTGTTCAGCCCATCACCTGCATATGGAAGAAACAGCAGTAAGCACAGGGAAATATCTGCTTCTAAATCCAAAACGAAGCTATCTAACAGAACGGTTGTCAATGTGGGCACTCAACTTCCAGAGTTAAACCCGTGTGTGGATTCAGCAGTCTGCAAACACTTTCTCTGCACAGTCCCAAAACAGGCGTTTTCAGCCCAATACCGGCATATGGAAGAAACAGCAGAAAGCACAGGGAAATATCTGCTTCTAAATCCAAAACGCAGCTATCTAACAGAAGCGTTGCCAATGTGTGCACTCAACTTCCAGAGGTAAACCCGTGTGTGGATTCAGCAGTCTGCAAACACTTTCTCTGCAGAGCCCCAAAACAGGCCTTTTCAGTCCATTACCGGCATATGGAAGAAACAGCAGTAAGCACAGGGAAATATCTGCTTCTAAATCCAAAACGCAGCTATCTAACAGAACGGTTGTCAATGTGTGCACTCAACTTCCAGAGTTCAACCCGTGTGTGGATTCAGCAGTCTGCAAACACTTTCTCTGCAGAGCCCCAAAACAGGCCTTTTCAGCCCATTACCGGCATATGGAAGAAACAGCAGTAAGCACAGGGAAATATCTGCTTCTAAATCCAAAAGGGAGCTATCTAACAGAACGGCTGTCAACGTGGGCACTCAACTTACAGAGTTAAACCCGTGTGTGGATTCAGCAGTCTGCAAACACATTCTGTGCAGAGTTTCAAAACAGGCGTTTTCAGCCCATCACCGGCATATGGAAGAAATAGCAGTAAGCACAGGGAAATATCTGCTTCTAAATCCAAAACGCAGCTATCTAACAGAACGGTTGTCAATGTGTGCACTCAACTTCCAGAGTTTTAGCCATGTGTGGATTCAGCAGTCTGCAAACACTTTCTCTGCAGAGTCCCAAAACAGGCGTTTTCAGCCCATTACCGGCATATGGAAGAAACAGCAGTAAGCACAGGGAAATATCTGCTTCTAAATCCAAAACGCAGCTATCTAACAGAACGGTTGTCAATGTGTGCACTCAAATTCCAGAGTTAAATCCATGTGTGGATTCAGCAGTCTGCAAACACTTTCTCTGCAGAGTCCCAAAACAGGCGTTTTCAGCCCATTACAGGCATATGGAAGAAACAGCAGTAAGCACAGGGAAATATCTGCTTCTAAATCCAAAACGCAGCTATCTAACAGAACGGTTGTCAATGTGTGCACTCAACTTCCAGAGTTAAACCCGTGTGTGGATTCAGCAGTCTGCAAACACTTTCTCTGCAGAGTCCCAAAACAGGCGTTTTCAGCCCATTACCGGCATGTGGAAGAAACAGCAGAAAGCACAGGGAAATATCTGCTTCCAAATCGAAAACGCAGCTATCTAACCGAACGGTTGTCAATGTGTGCACTAAACTTCCAGAGTTAAACCCGTGTGTGGATTCAACAGTCTGCAAACACTTTCTCTGCAGAGTCCCAAAACAGGTGTTTGCAGCCCCTTACCGGCATATGGAAGAAACAGCAGTAAGCACAGGGAAATATCTGCTTCTAAATCCAAAACGCAGCTACCTAACAGAACGGTTGTCAATGTGTGCACTCATCTTCCAGAGTTAAACCCGTGTGTGGATTCAGCAGTCTGCAAACACTTTCTCTGCAGAGTCCCAAAACAGGCGTTTTAACCCCTTTACCGGCATATGGAAGACACAGCCGTATGCACAGGGAAATATCTGCTTATAAATCCAAAACGCAGCTTTCTAACAGAACGGTTGTCAATGTGTGCACTCAACTTGCAGAGGTAAACCCGTGTGTGGATTCAGCAGTGTGCAAACTCTTTCTCTGCAGAGTCCCAAAACAGGCGTTTTCAGCCCATTACCGGCATATGGAAGAAACAGCAGTAAGCACAGGGAAATATCTGCTTCTAAATAAAAAACGCAGCTATCTAACAGAACGGTTGTCAATGTGTGCACTCAACTTCCAGAGTTAAACCCGTGTGTGGAATCAGCAGTCTGCAAAGACTTTCTCTGCAGAGTCCCAAAACAGGCGTTTTCAGCCCATTACCGGCATGTGGAAGAAACAGCAGTAAGCACAGGGAAATATCTGCTTCTAAATCCAAAACGCAGCTATCTAACCGAACGGTTGTCAATGTGTGCACTAAACTTCCAGAGTGAAACCCGTGTGTGGATTCAGCAGTCTGCAAACCCTTTCTCTGCAGAGTCCCAAAACAGGCGTTTTCAGCCCATTACCGGCTTATGGAAGAAACAGCAGTAAGCACAGGGAAATATCTGCTTCTAAATCCAAAACGCAGCTACCTAACAGAACGGTTGTCAATGTGTGCACCCAACTTCCAGAGGTAAACCCGTGTGTAGATTCATCAGTCTGCAAACACTTTCTCTGCAGAGTCCCAAAACAGGCGGTTTCAGCCCATTACCGGCATAAGGAAGAAACAGCAGTAAGCACAGGGAAATATCTGCTTCTAATTCCAAAACGCAGGTACCTAACAGAACGGTTGTCAATGTGTGCACTCAACTTCCAGAGTTAAACCCGTGTGTGGATTCAGCAGTCTGCAAACACTTTCTCTGCAGAGTCCCAAAACAGGCGTTTTAACCCCTTTACCGGCAAATGGAAGAAACAGCAGTAAGCACAGGGAAATATCTGCTTCTAAATCCAAAACGCAGCTATCTAACAGAACGGTTGTCAATGTGTGCACTCAACTTCCAGAGTTAAACCCGTGTGTGGATTCAGCAGTCTGCAAACACTTTCTCTGCAGAGTCCCAAAACAGGCGTTTTCAGCCCATTACCGGCATATGTAAGAAACAGCAGTAAGCACAGGGAAATATCTGCTTCTAAATCCAAAACGGAGCTATCTAACAGAACGGTTGTCAATGTGTGCACTCAACTTCCAGAGTTCAACCCATGTGTGGATTCAGCAGTCTGCAAACACTTTCTCTGCAGAGTCCGAAAACAGGTGTTTTCAGCCCATTACCGGCATATGGAAGAAATAGCAGTAAGCACAGGGAAATATCTGCATCTAAATCCAAAACGCAGCTATCTAACAGAACGGTTGTCAATATGTGCACTCAACTTCCAGAGTTAAACCCGTGAGTGGATTCAGCAGTCTGCAAACAGTTTCTCTGCAGAGTCCCAATACAGGCGTTTTCAGCCCTTTACCGGCATATGGAAGAAACAGCAGTAAGCACAGGGAAGTATCTGCTTCTGAATCCAAAACGCAGCTATCTAACAGTACGGTGGTCAATGTGTGCACTCAACTTCCAGAGGTAAACCCGTGTGTGGATTCAGCAGTCTGCAAACACTTTCTCTGCAGAGCCCCAAAACAGGCCTTTTCAGTCCATTACCGGCATATGGAAGAAACAGCAGTAAGCACAGGGAAATATCTGCTTCTAAATCCAAAACGCAGCTATCTAACAGAACGGTTGTCAATGTGTGCACTCAACTTCCAGAGTTAAACCCGTGTGTGGATTCAGCAGTCTGCAAACACTTTCTGTGCAGAGTTTCAAAACAGGCGTTTTCAGCCCATCACCGGCATATGGAAGAAATAGCAGTAAGCACAGGGAAATATCTGCTTCTAAATCCAAAACGCAGCTATCTAACAGAACGGTTGTCAATGTGTGCACTCAACTTCCAGAGTTTAAGCCATGTGTGGATTCAGCAGTCTGCAAACACTTTCTCTGCAGAGTCCCAAAACAGGCGTTTTCAGCCCATTACCGGCATATGGAAGAAACAGCAGTAAGCACGGGGAAATATCTGCTTCTAAATCCAAAAAGCAGCTATCTAACAGAACGGTTGTCAATGTGTGCACTCAAATTCCAGAGTTAAATCCATGTGTGGATTCAGCAGTCTGCAAACACTTTCTCTGCAAAGTCCCAAAACAGGCGTTTTCAGCCCATTACAGGCATATGGAAGAAACAGCAGTAAGCACAGGGAAATATCTGCTTCTAAATCCAAAACGCAGCTATCTAACAGAACGGTTGTCAATGTGTGCACTCAACTTCCAGAGTTAAACCCGTGTGTGGATTCAGCAGTCTGCAAACACTTTCTCTGCAGAGTCCCAAAACAGGCGTTTTCAGCCCATTACCGGCAAGTGGAAGAAACAGCAGAAAGCACAGGGAAATATCTGCTTCCAAATCGAAAACGCAGCTATCTAACCGAACGCTTGTCAATGTGTGCACTAAACTTCCAGAGTTAAACCCGTGTGTGGATTCAACAGTCTGCAAACACTTTCTCTGCAGAGTCCCAAAACAGGTGTTTGCAGCCCATTACCGGCATATGGAAGAAACAGCAGTAAGCACAGGGAAATATCTGCTTCTAAATCCAAAACGCAGCTACCTAACAGAACGGTTGTCAATGTGTGCACTCATCTTCCAGAGTTAAACCCGTGTGTGGATTCAGCAGTCTGCAAACACTTTCTCTGCAGAGTCCCAAAACAGGCGTTTTAACCCCTTTACCGGCATATGGAAGACACAGCCGTATGCACAGGGAAATATCTGCTTATAAATCCAAAACGCAGCTTTCTAACAGAACGGTTGTCAATGTGTGCACTCAACTTCCAGAGGTAAACCCTTGTGTGGATTCAGCAGTCTGCAAACACTTTCTCTGCAGAGTCCCAAAACAGGCGTTTTCAGCCCATTACCGGCATGTGGAAGAAACAGCAGTAAGCACAGGGAAATATCTGCTTCTAAATCCAAAACGCAGCTATCTAACCGAACGGTTGTCAATGTGTGCACTAAACTTCCAGAGTGAAACCCGTGTGTGGATTCAGCAGTCTGCAAACACTTTCTCTGCAGAGTCCCAAAACAGGCGTTTTCAGCCCATTACCGGCATATGGAAGAAACAGCAGTAAGCACAGGGAAATATCTGCTTCTAAATCCAAAACGCAGCTACCTAACAGAACGGTTGTCAATGTGTGCACCCAACTTCCAGAGGTAAACCCGTGTGTGGATTCAGCAGTCTGCAAACACTTTATCTGCAGAGTCCCAAAACAGGCGGTTTCAGCCCATTACCGGCATAAGGAAGAAACAGCAGTAAGCACAGGGAAATATCTGCTTCTAATTCCAAAACGCAGCTACCTAACAGAACGGTTGTCAATGTGTGCACTCAACTTCCAGAGTTCAACCCGTGTGTGGATTCAGCAGTCTGCAAACACTTTCTCTGCATAGTCCCAAAACAGGCGTTTTCGGCCCATTACCGGCATATGGAAGAAACAGCAGTAAGCACAGGGAAATACCTGCTTCTAAATCCAAAACGCAGCTATCTAACAGAACGATTGTCAATATGTGCACTCAACTTCCAGAGTTCAACCCGTGTGTGGATTCAGCAGTCTGCAAACACTTTCTCTGCAGAGTCCGATAACAGGTGTTTTCAGCCCATTACCGGCATATGGAAGAAACAGCAGTAAGCACAGGGAAATACCTGCTTCTAAATCCAAAACGCAGCTACCTAACAGAACGGTTGTAAATGTGTGCACCCAACTTCCAGAGGTATACCCGTGTGTGGATTCAGCAGTCTGCAAACACTTTCTCTGCAGAGTCCCAAAACAGGCGTTTTCAGCCCATTACCGGCATATGGAAGAAACAGCAGTAAGCACAGGGAAATATCTGCCTCCAAATCCAAAACGCAGGTATCTAACAGAACGGTTGTCAATGTGTGCATTCAACTTCCAGAGTTAAACCCGTGAGTGGATTCAGCAGTCTGCAAACAGTTTCTCTGCAGAGTCCCAATACAGTCGTTTTCAGCCCATTACCGGCATATGGAAGAAACAGCAGTAAGCACAGGGAAATACCTGCTTCTAAATCCAAAACGCAGCTATCAAACAGAACGGTTTTCAATGTGTGCACTCAACTTCCAGAGTTAAACCCGTGTGTGGATTCAGCAGTCTGCAAACACTTTCTCTGCAGAGTCCCAAAACAGGCGTTTTCAGCCCATTACCGGCATATGGAAGTAACAGCAGTAAGCACACGGAAATATCTGCTTCTAAATCCAAAACGCAGCTATTTAACAGAACGGTGGTCAATGTGTGCACTCAACTTCCGGAGGTAAACCGATGTGTGGATTCAGCAGTCTGCAAACACTTTCTCTGCAGAGTCCCAAAACAGGCGTTTTCAGCCCATTACCGGCATATGGAAGAAACAGCAGTAAGCACAGGGAAATATCTGCTTCTAAATCCAAAACGCAGCTATCTAACAGAACGGTTGTTAATGTGTGCACTCAACTTCCAGAGTTAAACCCGTGTGTGGATTCAGCAGTCTGCAAACTCTTTCTCTGCAGAGTCCCAAAACAGGCGTTTTCAGTCCATTACCGGCATAAGGAAGAAACAGCAGTAAGCACAGGGAAATATCTGCTTCTAAATCCAAAACGCAGCTATCTAACAGAACGGTTGTCAATGTGTGCACTCAACTTCCAGAGTTAAACCCGTGTGTGGATTCAGCAGTCTGCAAACTCTTTCTCTGCAGAGTCCCAAAACAGGCGTTTTCAGCCCGTTAGCGGCATATGGAAGAAAGAGCTGTAAGCACAGGGAAATATCTGCTTCTAAATCCAAAACGCAGCTATGTAACAGAACGGTTGTCAATGTGTGCACTCAACTTCCAGAGGTAAACCCGTGTGTGGATTCAGCAGTCTGCAAACACTTTCTCTGCAGAGTCCCAAAACAGGCGTTTTCAGCCCATTACCGGCATATGGAAGAAACAGCAGTAAGCACAGGGAAATATCTGCTTCTAAATCCAAAACACAGCTACCTAACAGAACGGTTGTCAATGTGTGCACTCAACTTCCAGAGTTAAACCCGTGTGTGGATTCAGCAGTCTGCAAACACTTTCTCTGCAGAGTGCCAAAACAGGCATTTTAACCCCTTTACCGGCATATGGAAGAAACAGCAGTAAGCACAGGGAAATATCTGCTTCTAAATCCAAAACGCAGCTATCTAACAGAACGGTTGACAATGTGTGCACTCAACTTCCAGATTTAAACCCGTGTGTGGATTCAGCAGTCTGCAAACACTTTCTCTGCAGAGTAACAAAACAGGCGTTTTCAGCCCATTACCGGCATATGTAAGAAACAGCAGTAAGCACAGGGAAATATCTGGTTCTAAATCCAAAACGGAGCTATCTAACAGAACGGCTGTCAACGTGGGCACTCAACTTACAGAGTTAAAACCGTGTGTGGATTCAGCAGTCTGCAAACACTTTCTGTGCAGAGTTTCAAAACAGGCGTTTTCAGCCCATCACCGGCATATGGAAGAAATAGCAGTAAGCACTGGGAAATATCTGCTTCTAAATCCAAAACGCAGCTATCTAACAGAACGGTTGTCAATGTGTGCACTCAACTTCCAGAGTTTAAGCCGTGTGTGGATTCAGCAGTCTGCAAACACTTTCTCTGCAGAGTCCCAAAACAGGCGTTTTCAGCCCATTACCGGCATATGGAAGAAACAGCAGTAAGCACAGGGAAATATCTGCTTCTAAATGCAAAACGCAGCGACCTAACAGAGCGGTTGTCAATGTGTGCACCCAACTTCCAGAGTTAAACCCGTGTGTGGATTCAGCAGTCTGCAAACACTTTCTCTGCAGAGTCCCAAAACAGGCGTTTTCAGCCCATTACCGGCATATGGAAGAAACAGCAATAAGCACAGGGAAATATCTGCTTCTAAATCCAAAACGCAGCTACCTAATAGAACGGTTGTCAATGTGTGCACTCATCTTTCAGAGTTAAACCCGTGTGTGGATTCAGCAGTCTGCAAACACTTTCTCTGCAGAGTCCCAAAACAGGCGTTTTAACCCCTTTACCGGCATATGGAAGAAACAGCAGTATGCACATGGAAATATCTGCTTATAAATCCAAAACGCAGCTTTCTAACAGAACGTTTGTCTATGTGTGCACTCAACTTCCAGAGGTAAAAACGTGTGTGGATTCAGCAGTCTGCAAAGTCTTTCTCTGCAGAGTCCCAAAACAGGCGTTTTCAGCCCATTACCGGCATATGGAAGAAACAGTAGTAAGCACAGGGAAATATCTGCATCTAAATAAAAAACGCAGCTATCTAACAGAACGGTTGTCAATGTGTGCACTCAACTTCCAGAGTTAAACCCGTGTGTGGATTCAGCAGTCTGCAAACACTTTCTCTGCAGAGTACCAAAACAGGCGTTTTCAGCCCATTACCGGCATATGGAAGTAACAGCAGTAAGCACACGGAAATATCTGCTTCTAAATCCAAAACGCAGCTATTTAACAGAACGGTGGTCAATGTGTGCACTCAACTTCCGGAGGTAAACCGATGTGTGGATTCAGCAGTCTGCAAACACTTTCTCTGCAGAGTCCCAAAACAGGCGTTTTCAGCCCATTACCGGCATATGGAAGAAACAGCAGTAAGCACAGGGAAATATCTGCTTCTAAATCCAAAACGCAGCTATCTAACAGAACGGTTGTTAATGTGTGCACTCAACTTCCAGAGTTAAACCCGTGTGTGGATTCAGCAATCTGCAAACTCTTTCTCTGCAGAGTCCCAAAACAGGCGTTTTCAGCCCATTACCGGCATAAGGAATAAACAGCAGTAAGCACAGGGAAATATCTGCTTCTAAATCCAAAACGCACCTATGTAACAGAACGGTTGTCAATGTGTGCACTCAACTTCCAGAGCTAAACCCGTGTGTGGATTCATCAGTCTGCAAACACTTTCTCTGCAGAGTCCCAAAACAGGCGTTTTCAGCCCATTACCGGCATATGGAAGAAACAGCAGTAAGCACAGGGAAATATCTGCTTCTAAATCCAAAACGCAGCTACCTAACAGAACGGTTGTCAATGTGTGCACTCAACTTCCAGAGTTAAACCCGTGTGTGGATTCAGCAGTCTGCAAACACTTTCTCTGCAGAGTCCCAAAACAGGCATTTTAACCCCTTTACCGGCATATGGAAGAAACAGCAGTAAGCACAGGGAAATATCAGCTTCTAAATCCAAAACGCAGCTATCTAACAGAACGGTTGACAATGTGTGCACTCAACTTCCAGATTTAAACCCGTGTGTGGATTCAGCAGTCTGCAAACACTTTCTCTGCAGAGTAAGAAAACAGGCGTTTTCAGCCCATTACCGGCATATGGAAGAAACAGCAGTAAGCACAGTGAAATATCTGCTTCTAAATCCAAAACGCAGCTATCTAACAGAACGGTTGTCAATGTGTGCACTCAACTTCCAGAGTTCAACCCGTGTGTGGATTCAGCAGTCTGCAAACATTTTCTCTGCGCAGTCCCAAAACAGGCGTTTTCAGCCCATTACCGGCATGTGGAAGAAACAGCAGTAAGCACAGGGAAATATGTGCTTCTAAGTCCAAAACGCAGCTATCTAGCAGAACGGTTGTCAATGTGTGCACTCAACTTCCAGAGTTAAACCCGTGTGTGGATTCAGCAGTCTGCAAACACATTCTCTGCAGTCCCAAAACGGGCGTTTTCAGCCCATTACCGGCATATGTAAGAAACAGCAGTAAGCACAGGGAAATATCTGCTTCTAAATCCAAAACGGAGCTATCTAACAGAACGGCTGTCAACGTGGGCACTCAACTTACAGAGTTAAACCCGTGTGTGGATTCAGCAGTCTGCAAACACTTTCTCTGCAGAGTCCCAAAACAGGCGTTTTCAGCCCATTACCGGCATATGTAAGAAACAGGAGTAAGCACTGGGAAATATCTGCTTCTAAATCCAAAACGCAGCTATCTAACAGAACGGTTGTCAATGTGTGCACTGAACTTCCAGAGTTAAACCCGTGAGTGGATTCAGCAGTCTGCAAACAGTTTCTCTGCAGAGTCCCAATACAGGCGTTTTCAGCCCATTACCGGCATATGGAAGAAACAGCAGTAAGCACAGGGAAATATCTGCTTCTAAATCCAAAACGCAGCTATCTAACAGAACGGTTGTAATTGTGTGCACTCAACTTCCAGAGTTCAACCCGTGTGTGGATTCAGCAGTCTGCAAACACTTTCTCTGCAGAGTCCGAAAACAGGTGTTTTCAGCCCATTACCGGCATATGGAAGAAATAGCAGTAAGCACAGGGAAATATCTGCTTCTAAATCCAAAACGCAGCTATCTAACAGAACGGTTGTCAATGTGTGCACTCAACTTCCAGAGTTAAACCCGTGAGTGGATTCAGCTGTCTGCAAACACTTTCTCTGCAGAGTCCCAATACAGGCGTTTTCAGCCCATTACCGGCATATGGAAGAAACAGCAGTAAGCACAGGTAAATATCTGCTCCTAAATCCAAAACGCAGCTATCTAACAGAACGGTTGTCAATATGTGCACTCAACTTCCAGAGTTCAACCCGTGTGTGGATTCAGCAGTCTGCAAACACTTTCTCTGCAGAGTCCGATAACAGGTGTTTTCAGCCCATTACCGGCATATGGAAGAAACAGCAGTAAGCACAGGGAAATATCTGCTTCTAAATCCAAAACGCAGCTATCTAACAGAACGGTTGTCAATGTGTGCACTCAACTTCCAGAGTTCCACCCGTGTGTCGATTCAGCGGTCTGCAAACACTTTCTCTGCAGAGTCCCAAAACAGGCGTTTTCTGCCCATTACCGGCATATGGAAGAAACAGCAGTAAGCACAGGGAAATATCTGCTTCTAAATCCAAAACGCAGCTATCTAACAGTACGGTGGTCAATGTGTGCACTCAACTTCCAGAGGTAAACCCGTGTGTGGATTCAGCAGTCTGCAAACACTTTCTCTGCAGAGTCCCAAAACAGGCGTTTTCAGCCCATTACCGGCATATGGAAGAAACAGCAGTAAGCACAGGGAAATATCTGCTTCTAAATCCAAAACGCAGCTATCTAACAGAACGGTTGTCAATGTGTGCACTGAACTTCCAGAGTTAAACCCGTGAGTGGATTCAGCAGTCTGCAAACAGTTTCTCTGCAGAGTCCCAATACAGCCGTTTTCAGCCCATTACCGGCATTTGGAAGAAACAGCAGTAAGCACAGGGAAATATCTGCTTCTAAATCCAAAACGCAGCTATCTAACAGAACGGTTGTCAATGTGTGCACTGAACTTCCAGAGTTAAACCCGTGAGTGGATTCAGCAGTCTGCAAACATTTTCTCTGCAGAGTCCGAAAACAGGTGTTTTCAGCCCATTACCGGCATATGGAAGAAACAGCAGTAAGCACAGGGAAATATCTGCTTCTAAATCCAAAACGCAGCTATCTAACAGAACGGTTGTCAATGTGTGCACTCAACTTCCAGAGTTCAACCCGTGTGTGGATTCAGCAGTCTGCAAGCACTTTCTCTGCAGAGTCCCAAAACAGGCGTTTTCAGCCCATTACCGCCATATGGAAGAAACAGCAGTAAGCACAGGGAAATATCTGTTTCTAAATCCAAAACGCAGCTATCTAACATAACGGTTGTCAATGTGTGCACTCAATTTCCAGAGTTCAACCCGTGTGTGGATTCAGCAGTCTGCAAACACTTTCTCTGCAGAGTCCGAAAACAGGTGTTTTCAGCGCATTACCGGCATGTGGAAGAAACAGCAGTAAGAACAGGGAAATATCTGCTTCTAAATCCAAAACGCAGCTATCTAACAGAACGGTTGTCAATGTGTGCACTCAACTTCCAAAGTTCAACCCGTGTGTGGATTCAGCAGTCTGCAAACACTTTCTCTGCAGAGTCCGAAAACAGGCATTTTCAGGCCATCACCGGCATATTTAAGAAATAGCAGTAAGCAGAGGGAAATATCTGCTTCTAAATCCAAAACGCAGCTATCTAACAGAACGGTTGTCAATGTGAGCACTCAACTTCCAGAGTTCAACCCGTGTGTGGATTCAGTAGTCTGCAAACACTTTCTCTGTAGAGTCCCAAGACAGGAGTGTTCAGCCCATCACCGGCATATCAAGAAACAGCAGTAAGCACAGGGAAATATCTGCTTCTAAATCCAAAACAAAGCTATCTAACAGAACGGTTGTCAATGTGGGCACTCAACTTCCAGAGTTAAACCCGTGTGTGGATTCAGCAGTCTCCAAACACTTTCTCTGCAGAGTCCCAAAACAGGCGTTTTCAGCCCATTACCGGCATATGGAAGAAACAGCAGAAAGCACAGGGAAATATCTGCTTCTAAATCCAAAACGCATCTATCTAACAGAACGGTTGCCAATGTGTGCAGTCAACTTCCAGAGTTAAACCCGTGTGTGGATTCAGCAATCTGCAAACCCTTTCTCTGCAGAGCCCCAAAACAGGCCTTTTCAGCCCATTACCGGCATATGGAAGAAACAGCAGTAAGCACAGGGAAATATCTGCTTCTAAATCCAAAACGCAGCTATCTAACAGAACGGTTGACAATGTGTGCACTCAACTTCCAGAGTTCAACCCGTGTGTGGATTCAGCAGTCTGCAAACACTTTCTCTGCAGAGTCCCAAAACAGGCGTTTTCAGCCCATTACCGGCATGTGGAAGAAACAGCAGTAAGCACAGGGAAATATGTGCTTCTAAGTCCAAAACGCAGCTATCTAACAGAACGGTTGTCAATGTGTGCACTCAACTTCCAGAGTTAAACCTGTGTGTGGATTCAGCAGTCTGCAAACACATTCTCTGCAGAGTCCCAAAACGGGCGTTTTCAGCCCATTACCGGCATATGGAAGAAACAGCAGTAAGCACAGGGAAATATCGGCTTCTAAATCAAAAACGGAGCTATCTAACAGAACGGCTGTCAACGTGGGCACTCAACTTCCAGAGTTAAACCCGTGTGTGGATTCAGCAGTCTGCAAACTCTTTCTCTGCAGAGTCCCAAAACAGGCGTTTTCAGCCCATTACCGGCATGTGGACGAAACAGCAGTAAGCACAGGGAAATATGTGCTTCTAAGTCCAAAACGCAGCTATCTAACAGAACGGTTGTCAATGTGTGCACTGAACTTCCAGAGTTAAACCCGTGAGTGGATTCAGCAGTCTGCAAACAGTTTCTCTGCAGAGTCCCAATACAGGCGTTTTCAGCCCATTACCGGCATTTGGAAGAAACAGCAGTAAGCACAGGGAAATATCTGCTTCTAAATCCAAAACGCAGCTATCTAACAGAACGGTTGTCAATGTGTGCACTGAACTTCCAGAGTTAAACCCGTGAGTGGATTCAGCAGTCTGCAAACATTTTCTCTGCAGAGTCCGAAAACAGGCGTTTTCAGCCCATTACCGGCATATGGAAGAAACAGCAGTAAGCACAGGGAAATATCTGCTTCTAAATCCAAAACGCAGCTATCTAACAGAACGGTTGTCAATATGTGCACTCAACTTCCAGAGTTCAACCCGTGTGTGGATTCAGCAGTCTGCAAACGCTTTTTCTGCAGAGTCCGATAACAGGTGTTTTTAGCCCATTACCGGCATATGGAAGAAACAGCAGTAAGCACAGGGAAATATCTGCTTCTAAATCCAAAACGCAGCTATCAAACAGAACGGTTTTCAATGTGTGCACTCAACTTCCAGAGTTAAACCCGTGTGTGGATTCAGCAGTCTGCAAACACTTTCTCTGCAGAGTCCCAAAACAGGCGTTTTCAGCCCATTACCGGCATATGGAATTAACAGCAGTAAGCACACGGAAATATCTGCTTCTAAATCCAAAACGCAGCTATTTAACAGAACGGTGGTCAATGTGTGCACTCAACTTTCGGAGGTAAACCCATGTGTGGATTCAGCAGTCTGCAAACCCTTTCTCTGCAGAGCCCCAAAACAGGCGTTTTCAGCCCATTACCGGCATATGGAAGAAACAGCAGTAAGCACAGGGAAATATCTGCTTCTAAATCCAAAACGCAGCTATCTAACAGAACGGTTGTCAATGTGTGCACTCAACTTCCAGAGTTCAACCCGTGTGTGGATTCAGCAGTCTGCAAACACTTTCTCTGCAGAGTCCCAAAACAGGCGTTTTCAGCCCATTACCGCCATATGGAAGAAACAGCATTAAGCAGAGGGAAATATCAGCTTCTAAATCCAAAACGCAGCTATCTAACAGAACGGTTGTCAATGTGAGCACTCAACTTCCAGAGTTCAACCCGTGTGTGGATTCAGTAGTCTGCAAACACTTTCTCTGTAGAGTCCCAAGACAGGAGTGTTCAGCCCATCACCGGCATATGGAAGAAACAGCAGTAAGCACAGGGAAATATCTGCTTCTAAATCCAAAACGAAGCTATCTAACAGAACGGTTGTCAATGTGGGCACTCAACTTCCAGAGTTAAACCCGTGTGTGGATTCAGCAGTCTCCAAACACTTTCTCTGCAGAGTCCCAAAACAGGCGTTTTCAGCCCATTACCGGCATATGGAAGAAACAGCAGAAAGCACAGGGAAATATCTGCTTCTAAATCCAAAACGCAGCTATCTAACAGAACGGTTGCCAATGTGTGCACTCAACTTCCAGAGTTAAACCCGTGTGTGGATTCAGCAGTCTGCAAACACTTTCTCTGCAGAGGCCCAAAACAGGCCTTTTCAGCCCATTACCGGCATATGGAAGAAACAGCAGTAAGCACAGGGAAATATCTGCTTCTAAATCCAAAACGCAGCTATCTAACAGAACGGTTGACAATGTGTGCACTCAACTTCCAGAGGTAAACCCGTGTGTGGATTCAGCAGTCTGCAAACACTTTCTCTGCAGAGTCCGAAAACAGGTGTTTTCATCCCATTACCGGCATATGGAAGAAATAGCAGTAAGCACAGGGAAATATCTGCTTCTAAATCCAAAACGCAGCTATCTAACAGAACGGTTGTCAATGTGTGCACTCAACTTCCAGAGTTCCACCCGTGTGTGGATTCAGCGGTCTGCAAACACTTTCTCTGCAGAGTCCCAATACAGGCGTTTTCAGCCCATTACCGGCATGTGGAAGAAACAGCAATAAGCACAGGGAAATATCTGCTTCTAAATCCAAAACGCAGCTATCTAACAGTACGGTGGTCAATGTGTGCACTCAACTTCCAGAGGTAAACCTGTGTGTGGATTCAGCAGTCTGCAAACACTTTCTCTGCAGAGTCCCAAAACAGGCGTTTTCAGCCCATTACCGGCATAGGGAAGAAACAGCAGTAAGCACAGGGAAATATCTGCTTCTAAATCCAAAACGCAGCTATCTAACAGAACGGTTGTCAATGTGTGCACTCAACTTCCAGAGTTCAACCCGTGTGTGGATTCAGCAGTCTGCAAACACTTTCTCTGCAGAGTCCCAAAACAAGCATTTTCAGTCCATTACCGGCATATGGAAGAAACAGCAGTAAGCACAGGGAAATATCTGCTTCTAAATCCAAAACGCAGCTATCTAACAGAACGGTTGTCAATGTGTGCCCTGAACTTCCAGAGTTAAACCCGTGAGTGGATTCAGCAGTCTGCAAACAGTTTCTCTGCAGAGTCCCAATACAGGCGTTTTCAGCCCATTACCGGCATTTGGAAGAAACAGCAGTAAGCACAGGGAAATATCTGCTTCTAAATCCAAAACGCAGCTATCTAACAGAACGGTTGTCAATGTGTGCACTGAACTTCCAGAGTTAAACCCGTGAGTGGATTCAGCAGTCTGCAAACATTTTCTCTGCAGAGTCCGAAAACAGGCGTTTTCAGCCCATTACCGGCATATGGAAGAAACAGCAGTAAGCACAGGGAAATATCTGCTTCTAAATCCAAAACGCAGCTATCTAACAGAACGGTTGTCAATATGTGCACTCAACTTCCAGAGTTCAACCCGTGTGTGGATTCAGCAGTCTGCAAACGCTTTCTCTGCAGAGTCCGATAACAGGTGTTTTTAGCCCATTACCGGCATATGGAAGAAACAGCAGTAAGCACAGGGAAATATCTGCTTCTAAATCCAAAACGCAGCTATCAAACAGAACGGTTTTCAATGTGTGCACTCAACTTCCAGAGTTAAACCCGTGTGTGGATTCAGCAGTCTGCAAACACTTTCTCTGCAGAGTCCCAAAACAGGCGTTTTCAGCCCATTACCGGCATATGGAAGTAACAGCAGTAAGCACACGGAAATATCTGCTTCTAAATCCAAAACGCAGCTATTTAACAGAACGGTGGTCAATGTGTGCACTCAACTTTCGGAGGTAAACCCATGTGTGGATTCAGCAGTCTGCAAACCCTTTCTCTGCAGAGCCCCAAAACAGGCGTTTTCAGCCCATTACCGGCATATGGAAGAAACAGCAGTAAGCACAGGGAAATATCTGCTTCTAAATCCAAAACGCAGCTATCTAACAGAACGGTTGTCAATGTGTGCACTCAACTTCCAGAGTTCAACCCGTGTGTGGATTCAGCAGTCTGCAAACACTTTCTCTGCAGAGTCCCAAAACAGGCGTTTTCAGCCCATTACCGCCATATGGAAGAAACAGCAGTAAGCACAGGGAAATATCTGCTTCTAAATCCAAAACGCAGCTATCTAACATAACAGTTGTCAATGTGTGCACTCAACTTCCAGAGATCAACCCGTGTGTGGATTCAGCAGTCTGCAAACACTTTCTCTGCAGAGTCCGAAAACAGGTGTTTTCAGCGCATTACCGGCATGTGGAAGAAACAGCAGTAAGCACAGGGAAATATCTGCTTCTAATTCCAAAACGCAGCTATCTAACAGAACGGTTGTCAATGTGTGCACTCAACTTCCAAAGTTCAACCCGTGTGTGGATTCAGCAGTCTGCAAACACTTTCTCTGCAGAGTCCGAAAACAGGCATTTTCAGGCCATCACCGGCATATTTAAGAAACAGCAGTAAGCAGAGGGAAATATCTGCTTCTAAATCCAAAACGCAGCTATCTAACAGAACGGTTGTCAATGTGAGCACTCAACTTCCAGAGTTCAACCCGTGTGTGGATTCAGTAGTCTGCAAACACTTTCTCTGTAGAGTCCCAAGACAGGAGTGTTCAGCCCATCACCGGCATATGGAAGAAACAGCAGTAAGCACAGGGAAATATCTGCTTCTAAATCCAAAACGAAGCTATCTAACAGAACGGTTGTCAATGTGGGCACTCAACTTCCAGAGTTAAACCCGTGTGTGGATTCAGCAGTCTCCAAACACTTTCTCTGCAGAGTCCCAAAACAGGCGTTTTCAGCCCATTACCGGCATATGGAAGAAACAGCAGAAAGCACAGGGAAATATCTGCTTCTAAATCCAAAACGCAGCTATCTAACAGAACGGTTGCCAATGTGTGCAGTCAACTTCCAGAGTTAAACCCGTGTGTGGATTCAGCAGTCTGCAAACCCTTTCTCTGCAGAGCCCCAAAACAGGCCTTTTCAGCCCATTACCGGCATATGGAAGAAACAGCGGTAAGCACAGGGAAATATCTGCTTCTAAATCCAAAACGCAGCTATCTAACAGAACGGTTGACAATGTGTGCACTCAACTTCCAGAGGTAAACCCGTGTGTGGATTCAGCAGTCTGCAAACACTTTCTCTGCAGAGTCCCAAAACAGGCGTTTTCAGCCCATTACCGGCATATGGAAGAAACAGCAGTAAGCACAGGGAAATATCTGCTTCTAAATCCAAAACGCAGCTATCTAACAGAACGGTTGTCAATGTGTGCACTCAACTTCCAGAGTTCAACCCGTGTGTGGATTCAGCAGTCTGCAAACATTTTCTCTGCACAGTCCCAATACAGGCGTTTTCAGCCCTTTACCGGCATGTGGAAGAAACAGCAGTAAGCACAGGGAAATATGTGCTTCTAAGTCCAAAAAGCAGCTATCTAACAGAACGGTTGTCAATGTGTGCACTCAACTTCCAGAGTTAAACCCGTGTGTGGATTCAGCAGTCTGCAAACACATTCTCTGCAGAGTCCCAAAACGGGCGTTTTCAGCCCATTACCGGCATATGGAAGAAACAGCAGTAAGCACAGGGAAATATCGGCTTCTAAATCCAAAACGGAGCTATCTAACAGAACGGCTGTCAACGTGGGCACTCAATTTCCAGAGTTAAACCCGTGTGTGGATTCAGCAGTCTGCAAACTCTTTCTCTGCAGAGTCCCAAAACAGGCGTTTTCAGCCTGTTAGCGGCATATGGAAGAAAGAGCTGTAAGCACAGGGAAATATCTGCTTCTAAATCCAAAACGCAGCTATCTAACAGAACGGTTGTCAATGTGTGCACTCAGCTTCCAGAAGTAAACCCGTGTGTGGATTCAGCAGTCTGCAAACACTTTCTCTGCAGAGTCCCAAAACAGGCGTTTTCAGCCCATTACCGGCATATGGAAGAAACAGCAGTAAGCACAGGGAAATACCTGCTTCTAAATCCAAAACGCAGCTATCTAACAGAACGGTTGTCAATGTGTGCACTCAACTTCCAGAGTTCAACCCGTGTGTGGATTCAGCAGTCTGCAAACACTTTCTCTGAAGAGTCCGAAAACAGGTGTTTTCAGCGCATTACCGGCATATGGAAGAAACAGCAGTAAGCACAGGGAAATATCTGCTTCTAAATCCAAAACGCAGCTATCTAACAGAACGGTTGTCAATGTGTGCACTCAATTTCCAAAGTTCAACCCGTGTGTGGATTCAGCAGTCTGCAAACACTTTCTCTGCAGAGTCCGAAAACAGGCGTTTTCAGGCCATCACCGGCATATTTAAGAAACAGCAGTAAGCAGAGGGAAATATCTGCTTCTAAATCCAAAACGCAGCTATCTAACAGAACGGTTGTCAATGTGAGCACTCAACTTCCAGAGTTCAACCCGTGTGTGGATTCAGTAGTCTGCAAACACTTTCTCTGTAGAGTCCCAAGACAGGAGTGTTCAGCCCATCACCGGCATATGGAAGAAACAGCAGTAAGCACAGGGAAATATCTGCTTCTAAATCCAAAACGAAGCTATCTAACAGAACGGTTGTCAATGTGGGCACTCAACTTCCAGAGTTAAACCCGTGTGTGGATTCAGCAGTCTCCAAACAGTTTCTCTGCAGAGTCCCAAAACAGGCGTTTTCAGCCCATTACCGGCATATGGAAGAAACAGCAGTAAGCACAGGGAAATATCTGCTTCTAAATCCAAAACGCAGCTATCTAACAGAACGGTTGCCAATGTGTGCACTCAACTTCCAGAGGTAAACCCGTGTGTGGATTCAGCAGTCTGCAAACACTTTCTCTGCAGAGGCCCAAAACAGGCGTTTTCAGCCCATTACCGGCATATGGAAGAAACAGCAGTAAGCACAGGGAAATATCTGCTTCTAAATCCAAAACGCAGCTATCTAACAGAGCGGTTGTCAATGTGTGCACTCAACTTCCAGAGTTCAACCCGTGTGTGGATTCAGCAGTGTGCAAACATTTTCTCTGCACAGTCCCAAAACAGGCGTTTTCAGCCCATTACCGGCATGTGGAAGAAACAGCAGTAAGCACAGGGAAATATGTGCTTCTAAGTCCAAAACGCAGCTATCTAACAGAACGGTTGTCAATGTGTGCACTCAACTTCCAGAGTTCAACCCGTGTGTGGATTCAGCAGTCTGCAAACACATTCTCTGCAGAGTCCCAAAACGGGCGTTTTCAGCCCATTACCGGCATATGGAAGAAACAGCAGTAAGCACAGGGAAATATCTGCTTCTAAATCCAAAACGCAGCTATCTAACAGAACGGCTGTCAACGTGGGCACTCAACTTACAGAGTTAAACCCGTCTGTGGATTCAGCAGTCTGCAAACACTTTCTGTGCAGAGTTTCAAAACAGGCGTTTTCAGCCCATCACCGGCATATGGAAGAAACAGCAGTAAGCACAGGGAAATATCTGCTTGTAAATCCAAAACGCAGCTATCTAACAGAACGGTTGTCAATGTGTGCACTCAAATTATAGAGTTTAAGCCGTGTGTGGATTCAGCAGTCTCCAAACACTTTCTCTGCAGAGTCCCAAAACAGGCGTTTTCAGCCCATTACCGGCATATGGAAGAAACAGCAGTAAGCACAGGGAAATATCTGCTTCTAAATCCAAAACGCAGCTATCTAACCGAACGGTTGTCAATGTGTGCTCTCAACTTCCAGAGTTAAACCCGTGTGTGGATTCAGCAGTCTGCAAACACTTTCTCTGCAGAGTCCCAAAACAGGCGTTTTCAGCCCATTACCGGCATATGGAAGAAACAGCAGTAAGCACAGGGAAATATCTGCTTCTAAATCCAAAACGCAGCTATCTAACAGAACGGTTGTCAATGTGTGCACTCAACTTTCAGAGTTCAACCCGTGTGTGGATTCAGCAGTCTGCAAACACTTTCTCTGCAGAGTCCCAAAACAGGCGTTTTCAGGACATTACCGGCATGTGGAAGAAACAGCAGAAAGCACAGGGAAATATCTGCTTCTAAATTGAAAACGCAGCTATCTAACCGAACGGTTGTCAATGTGTGCACTAAACTTCCAGAGTTAAACCCGTGTGTGGATTCAGCAGTCTGCAAACACTTTCTCTGCAGAGTCCCAAAACAGGCGTTTTCAGCCCATTACCGGCATATGGAAGAAACAGCAGTAAGCACAGGGAAATATCTGCTTCTAAATCCAAAACGCAGCTACCTAACAGAACGGTTGTCAATGTGTGCACCCAACTTCCAGAGTTAAACCCGTGTGTGGATTCAGCAGTCTGCAAACACTTTCTCTTCAGAGTCCCAAAACAGGCGTTTTCAGCCCATTACCGGCATATGGAAGAAACAGCAGTAAGCACAGGGAAATATCTGCTTCTAAATCCAAAACGCAGCTACCTAACAGAACGGTTGTCAATGTGTGCACTCATCTTCCAGAGTTAAACCCGTGTGTGAATTCAGCAGTCTGCAAACACTTTCTCTGCAGAGTCCCAAAACAGGCGTTTTAACCCCTTTACCGGCATATGGAAGAAACAGCAGTATGCACAGGGAAATATCTGCTTATAAATCCAAAACGCAGCTTTCTAACAGAACAGTTGTCAATGTGTGCACTCAACTTCCAGAGGTAAACCCGTGTGTGGATTCAGCAGTCTGCAAACTCTTTCTCTGCAGAGTCCCAAAACAGGCGTTTTCAGCCCATTACCGGCATATGGAAGAAACAGCAGTAAGCACAGGGAAATATCTGCTTCTAAATAAAAAACGCAGCTATCTAACAGAACGGTTGTCAATGTGTGCACTCAACTTCCAGAGTTAAACCCGTGTGTGGATTCAGCAGTCTGCAAACACTTTCTCTGCAGAGACCCAAAACAGGCGTTTTCAGCCCATTACCGGCATGTGGAAGAAACAGCAGTAAGCACAGGGAAATATCTGCTTCTAAATCCAAAACGCAGCTATCTAACCGAACGGTTGTCAATGTGTGCACTAAACTTCTAGAGTGAAACCCATGTGTGGATTCAGCAGTCTGCAAACCCTTTCTCTGCAGAGTCCCAAAACAGGCGTTTTCAGCCCATTACCGGCATATGGAAGAAACAGCAGTAAGCACAGGGAAATATCTGCTTCTAACTCCAAAACGCAGCTATCTAACAGAACGGTTATCAATATGTGCACTCAACTTCCAGAGTTCAACCCGTGTGTGGATTCAGCAGTCTGCAAACACTTTCTCTGCAGAGTCCGATAACAGGTGTTTTCAGCCCTTTACCGGCATATGGAAGAAACAGCAGTAAGCACAGGGAAATATCTGCTTCTAAATCCAAAACGCAGCTATATAACAGAACGGTTGTCAATGTGTGCACTCAACTTCCAGAGTTCCACCCGTGTGTCGATTCAGCGGTCTGCAAACACTTTCTCTGCAGAGTCCCAAAACAGGCGTTTTCAGCCCATTACCGGCATATGGAAGAAACAGCAGTAAGCACAGGGAAATATCTGCTTCTAAATCCAAAACGCAGCTACCTAACAGAACGGTTGTCAATGTGTGCACTCATCTTCCAGAGTTAAACCCGTGTGTGAATTCAGCAGTCTGCAAACACTTTCTCTGCAGAGTCCCAAAACAGGCGTTTTAACCCCTTTACCGGCATATGGAAGAAACAGCAGTATGCACAGGGAAATATCTGCTTATAAATCCAGAACGCAGCTTTCTAACAGAACGGTTGTCAATGTGTGCACTCAACTTCCAGAGGTAAACCCGTGTGTGGATTCAGCAGTCTGCAAACTCTTTCTCTGCAGAGTCCCAAAACAGGCGTTTTCAGCCCATTACCGGCATATGGAAGAAACAGCAGTAAGCACAGGGAAATATCTGCTTCTAAATAAAAAACGCAGCTATGTAACAGAACGGTTGTCAATGTGTGCACTCAACTTCCAGAGTTAAACCCGTGTGTGGATTCAGCAGTCTGCAAACACTTTCTCTGCAGAGACCCAAAACAGGCGTTTTCAGCCCATTACCGGCCTGTGGAAGAAACAGCAGTAAGCACAGGGAAATATCTGCTTCTAAATCCAAAACGCAGCTATCTAACAGAACGGTGGTCAATGTGTGCACTCAACTTCCAGAGTTCAACCCGTGTGTGGATTCAGCAGTCTGCAAACATTTTCTCTGCAGAGTCCGAAAACAGGCGTTTTCAGCCCATTACGGGCATATGGAAGAAACAGCAGTAAGCACAGGGAAATATCTGCTTCTAAATCCAAAATGCAGCTATCTAACAGAACGGTTGTCAATATGTGCACTCAACTTCCAGAGGTAAACCCGTGTGTGGAATCAGCAGTCTGCAAACAGTTTCGCTGCAGAGTCCCAAAACAGGCGTTTTCAGCCCATTACCGGCATATGGAAGTAACAGCAGTAAGCACACGGAAATATCTGCTTCTAAATCCAAAACGCAGCTATTTAACAGAACGGTGGTCAATGTGTGCACTAAACTTCCGGAGGTAAACCCATTTGTGGATTCAGGAGTCTGCAAACACTTTCTCTGCAGAGCCCCAAAACAGGCGTTTTCAGCCCATTACCGGCATATGGAAGAAACAGCAGTAAGCACAGGGAAATATCTGCTTCTAAATCCAAAACGCAGCTATCTAACAGAACGGTTGTCAATGTGTGCACTGAACTTCCAGAGTTAAACCCGTGAGTGGATTCAGCAGTCTGCAAACAGTTTCTCTGCAGAGTCCCAATACAGGCGTTTTCAGCCCATTACCGGCATTTGGAAGAAACAGCTGTAAGCACAGGGAAATATCTGCTTCTAAATCCAAAACGCAGCTATCTAACAGAACGGTTGTCAATGTGTGCACTGAACTTCCAGAGTTAAACCCGTGAGTGGATTCAGCAGTCTGCAAACATTTTCTCTGCAGAGTCCGAAAACTGGCGTTTTCAGCCCATTACCGGCATATGGAAGAAACAGCAGTAAGCACAGGGAAATATCTGCTTCTAAATCCAAAACGCAGCTATCTAACAGAACGGTTGTCAATATGTGCACTCAACTTCCAGAGTTCAACCCGTGTGTGGATTCAGCAGTCTGCAAACACTTTCTCTGCAGAGTCCGATAACAGGTGTTTTCAGCCCATTACCGGCATATGGAAGAAACAGCAGTAAGCACAGGGAAATATCTGCTTCTAAATCCAAAACGCAGCTATCAAACAGAACGGTTTTCAATGTGTGCACTCAACTTCCAGAGTTAAACCCGTGTGTGGATTCAGCAGTCTGCAAACCCTTTCTCTGCAGAGTCCCAAAACAGGCGTTTTCAGCCCATTACCGGCATATGGAAGTAACAGCAGTAAGCACACGGAAATATCTGCTTCTAAATCCAAAACGCAGCTATTTAACAGAACGGTGGTCAATGTGTGCACTCAACTTCCGGAGGTAAACCCATGTGTGGATTCAGCAGTCTGCAAACACTTTCTCTGCAGAGTCCCAAAACAGGCGTTTTCAGCCCATTACCGGCATATGGAAGAAACAGCAGTAAGCACAGGGAAATATCTGCTTCTAAATCCAAAACGCAGCTATCTAACAGAACGGTTGTCAATGTGTGCACTCAACTTCCAGAGTTCAACCCGTGTGTGGATTCAGCAGTGTGCAAACACTTTCTCTGCAGAGTCCCAAAACAGGCGTTTTCAGCCCATTACCGCCATATGGAAGAAACAGCAGTAAGCACAGGGAAATATCTGCTTCTAAATCCAAAACGCAGCTACCCAACAGAACGGTTGTCAATGTGTGCACCCAACTTCCAGAGTTAAACCCGTGTATGGATTCAGCAGTCTGCAAACACTTTCTCTTCAGAGTCCCAAAACAGGCGTTTTCAGGCCATTACCGGCATATGGAAGAAACAGCAGTAAGCACAGGGAAATATCTGCTTCTAAATCCAAAACGCAGCTACCCAACAGAACGGTTGTCAATGTGTGCACTCATCTTCCAGAGTTAAACCCGTGTGTGAATTCAGCAGTCTGCAAACACTTTCTCTGCAGAGTCCAAAAACAGGCGTTTTAACCCCTTTACCGGCATATGGAAGAAACAGCAGTATGCACAGGGAAATATCTGCTTATAAATCCAAAACGCAGCTTTCTAACAGAACGGTTGTCAATGTGTGCACTCAACTTCCAGAGGTAAACCCGTGTGTGGATTCAGCAGTCTGCAAACTCTTTCTCTGCAGAGTCCCAAAACAGGCGTTTTCAGCCCATTACCGGCATATGGAAGAAACAGCAGTAAGCACAGGGAAATATCTGCTTCTAAATAAAAAACGCAGCTATCTAACAGAACGGTTGTCAATGTGTGCACTCAACTTCCAGAGTTAAACCCGTGTGTGGATTCAGCAGTCTGCAAACACTTTCTCTGCAGAGACCCAAAACAGGCGTTTTCAGCCCATTACCGGCATGTGGAAGAAACAGCAGTAAGCACAGGGAAATATCTGCTTCTAAATCCAAAACGCAGCTATCTAACCGAACGGTTGTCAATGTGTGCACTAAACTTCTAGAGTGAAACCCATGTGTGGATTCAGCAGTCTGCAAACCCTTTCTCTGCAGAGTCCCAAAACAGGCGTTTTCAGCCGATTACCGGCATATGGAAGAAACAGCAGTAAGCACAGGGAAATATCTGCTTCTAACTCCAAAACGCAGCTATCTAACAGAACGGTTATCAATATGTGCACTCAACTTCCAGAGTTCAACCCGTGTGTGGATTCAGCATTCTGCAAACACTTTCTCTGCAGAGTCCGATAACAGGTGTTTTCAGCCCTTTACCGGCATATGGAAGAAATAGCAGTAAGCACAGGGAAATATCTGCTTCTAAATCCAAAACGCAGCTATATAACAGAACGGTTGTCAATGTGTGCACTCAACTTCCAGAGTTCCACCCGTGTGTCGATTCAGCGGTCTGCAAACACTTTCTCTGCAGAGTCCCAAAACAGGCGTTTTCAGCCCATTACCGGCATATGGAAGAAACAGCAGTAAGCACAGGGAAATATCTGCTTCTAAATCCAAAACGCAGCTACCTAACAGAACGGTTGTCAATGTGTGCACTCATCTTCCAGAGTTAAACCCGTGTGTGAATTCAGCAGTCTGCAAACACTTTCTCTGCAGAGTCCCAAAACAGGCGTTTTAACCCCTTTACCGGCATATGGAAGAAACAGCAGTATGCACAGGGAAATATCTGCTTATAAATCCAAAACGCAGCTTTCTAACAGAACGGTTGTCAATGTGTGCACTCAACTTCCAGAGGTAAACCCGTGTGTGGATTCAGCAGTCTGCAAACTCTTTCTCTGCAGAGTCCCAAAACAGGCGTTTTCAGCCCATTACCGGCATATGGAAGAAACAGCAGTAAGCACAGGGAAATATCTGCTTCTAAATAAAAAACGCAGCTATCTAACAGAACGGTTGTCAATGTGTGCACTCAACTTCCAGAGTTAAACCCGTGTGTGGATTCAGCAGTCTGCAAACACTTTCTCTGCAGAGACCCAAAACAGGCGTTTTCAGCCCATTACCGGCATGTGGAAGAAACAGCAGTAAGCACAGGGAAATATCTGCTTCTAAATCCAAAACGCAGCTATCTAACCAAACGGTTGTCAATGTGTGCACTAAACTTCTAGAGTGAAACCCATGTGTGGATTCAGCAGTCTGCAAACCCTTTCTCTGCAGAGTCCCTAAACAGGCGTTTTCAGCCCATGACCGGCATATGGAAGAAACAGCAGTAAGCACAGGGAAATATCTGCTTCTAAATCCAAAACGCAGCTATCTAACAGAACGGTTGTCAATATGTGCACTCAACTTCCAGAGTTCAACCCGTGTGTGGATTCAGCAGTCTGCAAACACTTTCTCTGCAGAGTCCGATAACAGGTGTTTTCAGCCCATTACCGGCATATGGAAGAAACAGCAGTAAGCCCAGGGAAATATCTGCTTCTAAATCCAAAACGCAACTATCAAACAGAACGGTTTTCAATGTGTGCACTCAACTTCCAGAGTTAAACCCGTGTGTGGATTCAGCAGTCTGCAAACACTTTCTCTGCAGAGTCCCAAAACAGGCGTTTTCTGCCCATTACCGGCATATGGAAGTAACAGCAGTAAGCACACGGAAATATCTGCTTCTAAATCCAAAACGCAGCTATTTAACAGAACGGTGGTCAATGTGTGCACTCAACTTCCGGAGGTAAACCCATGTGTGGATTCAGCAGTCTGCAAACACTTTCTCTGCAGAGTCCCAAAACAGGCGTTTTCAGCCCATTACCGGCATATGGAAGAAACAGCAGTAAGCACAGGGAAATATCTGCTTCTAAATCCAAAACGCAGCTATCTAACAGAACGGTTGTCAATGTGTGCACTCAACTTCCAGAGTTCAACCAGTGTGTGGATTCAGCAGTCTGCAAACACTTTCTCTGCAGAGTCCCAAAACAGGCGTTTTCAGCCCATTACCGCCATATGGAAGAAAGAGCAGTAAGCACAGGGAAATATCTGCTTCTAAATCCAAAACGCAGCTATCTAACAGAACGGTTGTCAATGTGTGCACTCAACTTCCAGAGTTCAACCCGTGTGTGGATTCAGCAGTCTGCAAACACTTTCTCTGCAGAGTCCGAAAACAGGTGTTTTCAGCGCATTACCGGCATGTGGAAGAAACAGCAGTAAGCACAGGGAAATATCTGCTTCTAAATCCAAAATGCAGCTATCTAACAGAACGGTTGTCAATGTGTGCACTCAACTTCCAAAGTTCAACCCGTGTGTGGATTCAGCAGTCTGCAAACACTTTCTCTGCAGAGTCCGAAAACAGGCATTTTCAGGCCATCACCGGCATATTTAAGAAACAGCAGTAAGCACAGGGAAATATCTGCTTCTAAATCCAAAACGCAGCTATCTAACAGAACGGTTGTCAATGTGAGCACTCAACTTCCAGAGTTCAACCCGTGTGTGGATTCAGTAGTCTGCAAACACTTTCTCTGTAGAGTCCCAAGACAGGAGTGTTCAGCCCATCACCGGCATATGGAAGAAACAGCAGTAAGCACAGGGAAATATCTGCTTCTAAATCCAAAACGAAGCTATCTAACAGAACGGTTGTCAATGTGGGCACTCAACTTCCAGAGTTCAACCCGTGTGTGGATTCAGCAGTCTCCAAACACTTTCTCTGCAGAGTCCCAAAACAGGCGTTTTCAGCCCATTACCGGCATATGGAAGAAACAGCAGAAAGCAGAGGGAAATATCTGCTTCTAAATCCAAAACGCAGCTATCTAACAGAACGGTTGCCAATGTGTGCACTCAACTTCCAGAGTTAAACCCGTGTGTGGATTCAGCAGTCTGCAAACACTTTCTCTGCAGAGACCCAAAACAGACCTTTTCAGCCCATTACCGGAATATGGAAGAAACAGCAGTAAGCACAGGGAAATATCTGCTTCTAAATCCAAAACGCAGCTATCTAACAGAACGGTTGACAATGTGTGCACTCAACTTCCAGAGTTAAACCCGTGTGTGGATTCAGCAGTCTGCAAACACTTTCTCTGCAGAGTCCCAAAACAGGCGTTTTCAGCCCATTACCGGCATATGGAAGAAACAGCAGTAAGCACAGGGAAATATCTGCTTCTAAATCCAAAACGCAGCTATCTAACAGAACGGTTGTCAATGTGTGCACTCAACTTCCAGAGTTCAACCCGTGTGTGGATTCAGCAGTCTGCAAACATTTTCTCTGCACAGTCCCAAAACAGGCGTTTTCAGCCCATTACCGGCATGTGGAAGAAAAAGCAGTAAGCACAGGGAAATATGGGCTTCTAAGTCCAAAACGCAGCTATCTAACAGAACGGTTGTCAATGTGTGCACTCAACTTCCAGAGTTCAACCCGTGTGTGGATTCAGCAGTCTGCAAACACTTTCTCTGCAGAGTCCCAAAACAGGCGTTTTCAGGACATTACCGGCATGTGGACGAAACAGCAGAAAGCACAGGGAAATATCTGCTTCTAAATTGAAAACGCAGCTATCTAACCGAACGGTTGTCAATGTGTGCACTAAACTTCCAGAGTTAAACCCGTGTGTGGATTCAGCAGTCTGCAAACACTTTCTCTGCAGAGTCCCAAAACAGGCGTTTTCAGCCCATTACCGGCATATGAAAGAAACAGCAGTAAGCACAGGGAAATATCTGCTTCTAAATCCAAAACGCAGCTACCTAACAGAATGGTTGTCAATGTGTGCACCCAACTTCCAGAGTTAAACCCGTGTGTGGATTCAGCAGTCTGCAAACACTTTCTCTGCAGAGTCCCAAAACAGGCGTTTTCAGCCCATTACCGCCATATGGAAGAAAGAGCAGTAAGCACAGGGAAATATCTGCTTCTAAATCCAAAACGCAGCTATCTAATAGAACGGTTGTCAATGTGTGCACTCAACTTCCAGAGTTCAACCCGTGTGTGGATTCAGCAGTCTGCAAACACTTTCTCTGCAGAGTCCGAAAACAGGTGTTTTCAGCGCATTACCGGCATGTGGAAGAAACAGCAGAAAGCACAGGGAAATATCTGCTTCTAAATCCAAAACGCAGCTATCTAACAGAACGGTTGTCAATGTGTGCACTAAACTTCCAGAGTTAAACCCGTGTGTGGATTCAGCAGTCTGCAAACACTTTCTCTGCAGAGTCCCAAAACAGGCGTTTTCAGCCCATTACCGGCATATGAAAGAAACAGCAGTAAGCACAGGGAAATATCTGCTTCTAAATCCAAAACGCAGCTACCTAACAGAATGGTTGTCAATGTGTGCACCCAACTTCCAGAGTTCAACCCGTGTGTGGATTCAGCAGTCTGCAAACACTTTCTCTGCAGAGTCCCAAAACAGGCGTTTTCTGCCCATTACCGCCATATGGAAGAAAGAGCAGTAAGCACAGGGAAATATCTGCTTCTAAATCCAAAACGCAGCTATCTAACAGAACGGTTGTCAATGTGTGCACTCAACTTCCAGAGTTCAACCCGTGTGTGGATTCAGCAGTCTGCAAACACTTTCTCTGCAGAGTCCGAAAACAGGTGTTTTCAGCGCATTACCGGCATGTGGAAGAAACAGCAGTAAGCACAGGGAAATATCTGCTTCTAAATCCAAAACGCAGCTATCTAACAGAACGGTTGTCAATGTGTGCACTCAACTTCCAAAGTTCAACCCGTGTGTGGATTCAGCAGTCTGCAAACACTTTCTCTGCAGAGTCCGAAAACAGGCATTTTCAGGCCATCACCGGCATATGGAAGAAACAGCAGTAAGCACAGGGAAATATCTGCTTCTAAATCCAAAACGAAGCTGTCTAACAGAACGGTTGTCAATGTGGGCACTCAACTTCCAGAGTTAAACCCGTGTGTGGATTCAGCAGTCTCCAAACACTTTCTCTGCAGAGTCCCAAAACAGGCGTTTTCAGCCCATTACCGGCATATGGAAGAAACAGCAGAAAGCACAGGGAAATATCTGCTTCTAAATCCAAAACGCAGCTATCTAACAGAACGGTTGCCAATGTGTGCACTGAATTTCCAGAGTTAAACCCGTGTGTGGATTCAGCAGTCTGCAAACACTTTCTCTGCAGAGACCCAAAACAGGCCTTTTCAGCCCATTACCGGCATATGGAAGAAACAGCAGTAAGCACAGGGAAATATCTGCTTCTAAATCCAAAACGCAGCTATCTAACAGAACGGTTGACAATGTGTGCACTCAACTTCCAGAGTTAAACCCGTGTGTGGATTCAGCAGTCTGCAAACACTTTCTCTGCAGAGTCCCAAAACAGGCGTTTTCAGCCCATTACCGGCATATGGAAGAAACAGCAGTAAGCACAGGGAAATATCTGCTTCTAAATCCAAAACGCAGCTATCTAACAGAACGGTTGTCAATGTGTGCACTCAACTTCCAGAGTTCAACCCGTGTGTGGATTCAGCAGTCTGCAAACATTTTCTCTGCACAGTCCCAAAACAGGCGTTTTCAGCCCATTACCGGCATGTGGAAGAAACAGCAGTAAGCACAGGGAAATATGGGCTTCTAAGTCCAAAACGCAGCTATCTAACAGAACGGTTGTCAATGTGTGCACTCAACTTCCAGAGTTCAACCCGTGTGTGGATTCAGCAGTCTGCAAACACTTTCTCTGCAGAGTCCCAAAACAGGCGTTTTCAGGACATTACCGGCATGTGGACGAAACAGCAGAAAGCACAGGGAAATATCTGCTTCTAAATTGAAAACGCAGCTATCTAACCGAACGGTTGTCAATGTGTGCACTAAACTTCCAGAGTTAAACCCGTGTGTGGATTCAGCAGTCTGCAAACACTTTCTCTGCAGAGTCCCAAAACAGGCGTTTTCAGCCCATTACCGGCATATGAAAGAAACAGCAGTAAGCACAGGGAAATATCTGCTTCTAAATCCAAAACGCAGCTACCTAACAGAATGGTTGTCAATGTGTGCACCCAACTTCCAGAGTTAAACCCGTGTGTGGATTCAGCAGTCTGCAAACACTTTCTCTGCAGAGTCCCAAAACAGGCGTTTTCAGCCCATTACCAGCATATGGAAGAAATAGCAGTAAGCACAGGGAAATATCTGCTTCTAAATCCAAAACGCAGCTATCTAACAGAACGGTTGTCAATATGTGCACTCAACTTCCAGAGTTCAACCCGTGTGTGGATTCAGCAGTCTGCAAACAGTTTCTCTGCACAGTCCCAAAACAGGCGTTTTCAGCCCATTACCGGCATGTGGAAGAAACAGCAGTAAGCACAGGGAAATATGTGCTTCTAAGTCCAAAACGCAGCTATCTAACAGAACGGTTGTCAATATGTGCACTCAACTTCCAGAGTTCAACCCGTGTGTGGATTCAGCAGTCTGCAAACACTTTCTCTGCAGAGTCCCAAAACAGGCGTTTTCAGCACATTACCGGCATGTGGATGAAACAGCAGAAAGCACAGGGAAATATCTGCTTCTAAATTGAAAACGCAGCTATCTAACCGAACGGTTGTCAATGTGTGCACTAAACTTCCAGAGTTAAACCCGTGTGTGGATTCAGCAGTCTGCAAACACTTTCTCTGCAGAGTCCCAAAACAGGCGTTTTCAGCCCATTACCGGCATATGGAAGAAACAGCAGTAAGCACAGGGAAATATCTGCTTCTAAATCCAAAACGCAGCTACCCAACAGAACGGTTGTCAATGTGTGCACTCATCTTCCAGAGTTAAACCCGTGTGTGGATTCAGCAGTCTGCAAACACTTTCTCTGCAGAGTCCCAAAACAGGCGTTTTAACCCCTTTACCGGCATATGGAAGAAACAGCAGTATGCACAGGGAAATATCTGCTTATAAATCCAAAACGCAGCTTTCTAACAGAACGGTTGTCAATGTGTGCACTCAACTTCCAGAGGTAAACCCGTGTGTAGATTCAGCAGTCTGCAAACTCTTTCTCTGCAGAGTCCCAAAACAGGCGTTTTCAGCCCATTACCGGCATATGGAAGAAACAGCAGTAAGCACAGGGAAATATCTGCTTCTAAATAAAAAACGCAGTTATCTAACAGAACGGTTGTCAATGTGTGCACTCAACTTCCAGAGTTAAACCCGTGTGTGGATTCAGCAGTCTGCAAACACTTTCTCTGCAGAGTCCCAAAACAGGCGTTTTCAGCCCATTACCGGCATGTGGAAGAAACAGCAGTAAGCACAGGGAAATATCTGCTTCTAAATCCAAAACGCAGCTATCTAACCGAACGGTTGTCATTGTGTGCACTAAACTTCCAGAGTGAAACCCATGTGTGGATTCAGCAGTCTGCAAACCCTTTCTCTGCAGATCCCAAAACAGTCGTTTTCATCCCATTACCGGCATATGGAAGAAACAGCAGTAAGCACAGGGAAATATCTGCTTCTAACTCCAAAACGCAGCTATCTAACAGAACGGTTATCAATATGTGCACTCAACTTCCAGAGTTCAACCCGTGTGTGGATTCAGCAGTCTGCAAACACTTTCTCTGCAGAGTCCGATAACAGGTGTTTTCAGCCCTTTACCGGCATATGGAAGACACAGCAGTAAGCACAGGGAAATATCTGCTTCTAAATCCAAAACGAAGCTATATAACAGAACGGTTGTCAATGTGTGCACTCAACTTCCAGAGTTCCACCCGTGTGTCGATTCAGCGGTCTGCAAACACTTTCTCTGCAGAGTCCCAAAACAGGCGTTTTCAGCACATTACCGGCAAAAGGAAGAAACAGCAGTAAGCACAGGGAAATATCTGGTTCTAAATCCAAAACGCAGCTATCTAACAGAACGGTTGTCAATGTGTGCAGTCAACTTCCAGAGTTCAACCCGTGTGTGGATTCAGCAGTCTGCAAACACTTTCTCTGCAGAGTCCCAAAACAGACGTTTTCAGCCCATTACCGGAATATGGAAGAAACAGCAGTAAGCACAGGGAAATATCTGCTTCTAAATCCAAAACGCAGCTATCTAAAAGAACGGTTGACAATGTGTGCACTCAACATCCAGAGGTAAACCCGTGTGTGGATTCAGCAGTCTGCAAACACTTTCTCTGCAGAGTCCCAAAACAGGCGTTTTCAGCCCATTACCGGCATATGGAAGAAAAAGCAGTAAGCACAGGGAAATATCTGCTTCTAAATCCAAAACGCAGCTATCTAACAGAACGGTTGTCAATGTGTGCACTCAACTTCCAGAGTTAAACCCGTGTGTGGATTCAGCAGTCTGCAAACTCTTTCTCTGCAGAGTCCCAAAACAGGCGTTTTCAGCAAGTTAGCGGCATATGGAAGAAAGAGCTGTAAGCACAGGGAAATATCTGCTTCTAAATCCAAAACGCAGCTATCTAACAGAACGGTTGTCAATGTGTGCACTCAGCTTCCAGAAGTAAACCCGTGTGTGGATTCAGCAGTCTGCAAACACTTTCTCTGCAGAGTCCCAAAACAGGCGTTTTCAGCCCATTACCGGCATATGGAAGAAACAGCAGTAAGCACAGGGAAATACCTGCTTCTAAATCCAAAACGCAGCTATCTAACAGAACGGTTGTCAATGTTTGCACTCAACTTCCAGAGTTCAACCCGTTTGTGGATTCAGCAGTCTGCAAACACTTTCTCTGCAGAGTCCGAAAACAGGTGTTTTCAGCGCATTACCGGCATATGGAAGAAACAGCAGTAAGCACAGGGAAATATCTGCTTCTAAATCCAAAACGCAGCTATCTAAAAGAACGGTTGTCAATGTGTGCACTCAACTTCCAAAGTTCAACCCGTGTGTGGATTCAGCAGTCTGCAAACACTTTCTCTGCAGAGTCCGAAAACAGGCGTTTTCAGGCCATCACCGGCATATTTAAGAAACAGCAGTAAGCAGAGGGAAATATCTGCTTCTAAATCCAAAACGCAGCTATCTAACAGAACGGTTGTCAATGTGAGCACTCAACTTCCAGAGTTCAACCCGTGTGTGGATTCAGTAGTCTGCAAACACTTTCTCTGTAGAGTCCCAAGACAGGAGTGTTCAGCCCATCACCGGCATATGGAAGAAACAGCAGTAAGCACAGGGAAATATCTGCTTCTAAATAAAAAACGCAGCTATCTAACAGAACGGTTGTCAATGTGTGCACTCAACTTCCAGAGTTAAACCCGTGTGTGGATTCAGCAGTCTGCAAACACTTTCTCTGCAGAGACCCAAAACAGGCGTTTTCAGCCCATTACCGGCATGTGGAAGAAACAGCAGTAAGCACAGGGAAATATCTGCTTCTAAATCCAAAACGCAATCATCTAACCGAACGGTTGTCAATGTGTGCACTAAACTTCTAGAGTGAAACCCATGTGTGGATTCAGCAGTCTGTAAACCCTTTCTCTGCAGAGTCCCAAAACAGGCGTTTTCAGCCCATTACCGGCATATGGAAAAAACAGCAGTAAGCACAGGGAAATATCTGCTTCTAACTCCAAAACGCAGCTATCTAACAGAACGGTTATCAATATGTGCACTCAACTTCCAGAGTTCAACCCGTGTGTGGATTCAGCAGTCTGCAAACACTTTCTCTGCAGAGTCCGATAACAGGTGTTTTCAGCCCTTTACCGGCATATGGAAGAAACACCAGTAAGCACAGGGAAATATCTGCTTCTAAATCCAAAACGCAGCTATATTACAGAACGGTTGTCAATGTGTGCACTCAACTTCCAGAGTTCCACCCGTGTGTCGATTCAGCGGTCTGCAAACACTTTCTCTGCAGAGTCCCAAAACAGGCGTTTTCAGCACATTACCGGCAAAAGGAAGAAACAGCAGTAAGCACAGGGAAATATCTGGTTCTAAATCCAAAACGCAGCTATCTAACAGAACGGTTGTCAATGTGTGCAGTCAACTTCCAGAGTTCAACCCATGTGTGGATTCAGCAGTCTGCAAACACTTTCTCTGCAGAGTCCCAAAACAGGCGTTTTCAGCCCATTACCGGAATATGGAAGAAACAGCAGTAAGCACAGGGAAATATCTGCTTCTAAATCCAAAACGCAGCTATCTAAAAGAACGGTTGACAATGTGTGCACTCAACTTCCAGAGTTAAACCCGTTTGTGGATTCAGCAGTCTGCAAACACTTTCTCTGCAGAGTCCCAAAACAGGCGTTTTCAGCCCATTACCGGCATATGGAAGAAAAAGCAGTAAGCACAGGGAAATATCTGCTTCTAAATCCAAAACGCAGCTATCTAACAGAACGGTTGTCAATGTGTGCACTCAACTTCCAGAGTTAAACCCGTGTGTGGATTCAGCAGTCTGCAAACTCTTTCTCTGCAGAGTCCCAAAACGCGTTTTCAGCCCATTACCGGCATATGGAAGAAACGGCAGAAAGCACAGGGAAATATCTGCTTCAAAATCCAAAACGCAGCTATCTAACAGAACGGTTGTCAATGTGTGCACTCAACTTCCAGAGTTCAATCCGTGTGTGGATTCAGCAGTCTGGAAACACTTTTCTCTGCACAGTCCCAAAACAGGCGTTTTCAGCCCATTACCGGCATATGGAAGAAACAGCAGTAAGCACAGGGAAATATGTGCTTCTAAGTCCAAAACGCAGCTATCTAACAGAACGGTTGTCAATGTGTGCACTCAACTTCCAAAGTTCAACCCGTGTGTGGATTCAGCAGTCTGCAAACACTTTCTCTGCAGAGTCCGAAAACAGGCGTTTTCAGGCCATCACCGGCATATTTAAGAAACAGCAGTAAGCAGAGGGAAATATCTGCTTCTAAATCCAAAACGCAGCTATCTAACAGAACGGTTGTCAATGTGAGCACTCAACTTCCAGAGTTCAACCCGTGTGTGGATTCAGTAGTCTGCAAACACTTTCTCTGTAGAGTCCCAAGACAGGAGTGTTCAGCCCATCACCGGCATATGGAAGAAACAGCAGTAAGCACAGGGAAATATCTGCTTCTAAATCCAAAACGAAGCTATCTAACAGAACGGTTGTCAATGTGGGCACTCAACTTCCAGAGTTAAACCCGTGTGTGGATTCAGCAGTCTCCAAACACTTTCTCTGCAGAGTCCCAAAACAGGCGTTTTCAGCCCATTACCGGCATATGGAAGAAACAGCAGAAAGCAGAGGGAAATATCTGCTTCTAAATCCAAAACGCAGCTATCTAACAGAACGGTTGCCAATGTTTGCACTCAACATCCAGAGTTAAACCCGTGTGTGGATTCAGCAGTCTGCAAACACTTTCTCTGCAGAGCCCCAAAACAGGCCTTTTCAGCCCATTTCCGGCATATGGAAGAAACAGCAGTAAGCACAGGGAAATATCTGCTTCTATATCCAAAACGCAGCTATCTAACAGAACGGCTCTCAACGTGGGCACTCAACTTACAGAGATAAACCCGTCTGCGGATTCAGCAGTCTGCAAACACTTTCTGTGCAGAGTTTCAAAACAGGTGTTTTCAGCCCATCACCGGCATATGGAAGAAACAGCAGTAAGCACAGGGAAATATCTGCTTCTAAATCCAAAACGAAGCTATCTAACAGAACGGTTGTCAATGTGTGCACTCAACTTCCAGAGTTAAACCCGTGTTTGGATTCAGCAGTCTGCAAACACTTTCTCTGCAGAGTCCCAAAACAGGCGTTTTCAGCCCATTACCGGCATATGGAAGAAACATCAGTAAGCACAGGGAAATATCAGCTTCTAAATCCAAAACGCAGCTATCTAACAGAACGGTTGTCAATATGTGCACTCAACTTCCAGAGTTCAACCCGTGTGTGGATTCAGCAGTTTGCAAACACTTTCTCTGCAGAGTCCGATAACAGGTGTTTTCAGCCCATTACCGGCATATGGAAGAAACAGCGGTAAGCACAGGGAAATATCTGCTTCTAAATCCAAAACGCAGCTATCTAACCGAACGGTTGTCAATGTGTGCACTCAAATTCCAGAGTTAAACCCGTGTGTGGATTCAGCAGTCTGCAAACTCTTTCTCTGCAGAGTCCCAAAACAGGCGTTTTCAGCCCATTACCGGCATATGGAAGAAACAGCAGTAAGCACAGGGAAATATCTGCTTCTAAATCCAAAACGCAGCTATCTAACAGAGCGGTGGTCAATGTGTGCACTCAACTTCCAGAGGTAAACCCATGTGTGGATTCAGCAGTCTGCAAACACTTTCTCTGCAGAGTCCCAAAACAGGCGTTTTCAGCCCATTACCGCCATATGGAAGAAACAGCGGTAAGTACAGGGAAATATCTGCTTCTAAATCCAAAACGCAGCTATCTAACAGAACGGTTGTCAATGTGTGCGCACAACATCCAGAGTTAAACCCGTGTGTGGATTCAGCAGTCTGCAAACACTTTCTCTGCAGAGTCCCAAAACAGGCATTTTCAGCCCATTACCGGCATATGGAAGAAACAGCAGTAAGCACAGGGAAATATCTGCTTCTAAATCCAAAACGCAGCTACCTAACAGAACGGTTGTCAATGTGTGCACTCAACTTCCAGAGTTAAACCCGTGTGTGGATTCAGCAGTCTGCAAACACTTTCTCTGCAGAGTCCCAAAACAGGCCTTTTCAGCCCGTTACCGGCATATGGAAGAAACAGCAGTAAGCACAGGGAAATATCTGCTTCTAAATCCAAAACGCAGCTATGTAACAGAACGGTTGTCAATGTGTGCACTCAACTTCCATAGTTCAACCCGTGTGTGGATTCAGCTGTCTGCAAACACTTTCTCTGCAGAGTCCCAAAACAGGCGTTTTCTGCCCATTACCGCCATATGGAAGAAACAGGAGTAAGCACAGGGAAATATCTGCTTCTAAATCCAAAGCACAGCTATCTAACAGAACGGTTGACAATGTGTGCAATCAACTTCCAGAGTTAAACCCGTTTGTGGATTAGGCAGTCTGCAAACAATTTATCTTCAAAGTCGCGAAACAGGCGTTTTCAGCCCAATACCGGCATATGGAAGAAACAGCAGTAAGCACAGGGAAATATGTGCTTCTAAGTCCAAAACGCAGCTATCTAACAGAACGGTTGTCAATGTGTGCACTCAACTTCCAGAGTTAAACCCGTGTGTGGATTCAGCAGTCTGCAAACACTTTCTCTGCAGAGTCCCAAAACGGGCGTTTTCAGCCCATTACCGGCATATGGAAGAAACAGCAGTAAGCACAGGGAAATATCTGCTTCTAAATCCAAAACGCAGCTACCTAACAGAACGGTTGTCAATGTGTGCACTCAACTTCCAGAGTTAAACCCGTGTGTGGATTCAGCAGTCTGCAAACAGTTTCTCTGCAGAGTCCCAAAACAGGCGTTTTCAGCCCGTTACCGGCATATGGAAGAAACAGCAGTAAGCACAGGGAAATATCTGCCTCTAAATCCAAAACGCAGCTATGTAACAGAACGGTTGTCAATGTGTGCACTCAACTTCCATAGTTCAACCCGTGTGTGGATTCAGCTGTCTGCAAACACTTTCTCTGCAGAGTCCCAAAACAGGCGTTTTCTGCCATTACCGCCATTAGGAAGAAACAGGAGTAAGCAAAGGGAAATATCTGCTTCTAAATCCAAAACGCAGCTACCTAACAGAACGGTTGACAATGTGTGCACTCAACTTCCAGAGTTAAACCCGTGTGTGGATTCAGCAGTCTGAAAACACTTTCTCTGCAGAGTCCCAAAACAGGCGTTTTCTGCCCATTACCGGCATATGGAAGAAACAGCAGTAAGCACAGGGAAATATCTGCTTCTAAATCCAAAACGCAGCTATCTAACAGAACGGTTGTCAATGTGTACACTCAACTTCCAGAGTTAAACAAGTGTGTGGATTCAGCAGTCTGCAAACTCTTTATCTGCAGAGTCCCAAAACAGGCGTTTTCAGCCCATTACCGGCATATGGAAGAAACAGCAGTAAGCACAGGGAAATATCAGCTTCTAAATCCAAAACGCAGCTATCTAACAGAACGGTTGTCAATGTATGCGCACAACTTCCAGAGATAAATCCATGTGTGGATTCAGCAGTCTGCAAACACTTTCTCTGCAGGGTCCCAAAACAGGCATTTTCAGCCCATTACCGGCATATGGAAGAAAGAGCAGTCAGCACAGGGAAATATCTGCTTCTAAATCCAAAACGCAGCTACCTAACAACGGTTGTCAATGTGTGCACTCAACTTCCAGAGTTAAACCGGTGTGTGGATTCAGCAGTCTGCAAACTCTTTCTCTGCAGAGTCCCAAAACAGGCCTTTTCAGCCCATTACCGGCATATGGAAGAAACAGCAGTAAGCAAAGGGAAATATCTGCTTCTAAATCCAAAACGCAGCTATCTAACAGAACGGTTGCCAATGTGTGCACTCAACTTCCAGAGGTAAACCCGTGTGTGGATTCAGCAGTCTGCAAACACTTTCTCTGCAGAGTCCCAAAACAGGCGTTTTCAGCCCATTACCGGCATATGGAAGAAACAGCAGTAAGCACAGGGAAATATCTGCTTCTAAATCCAAAACGCAGCTACCTAACAGAACGGTTGTCAATGTGTTCACTCAGCTTCCAGAGTTAAACCCGTGTGTGGATTCAGCAGTCTGCAAACACTTTCTGTGCAGTGTCCCAAAACAGGCGTTTTTACCCCTTTACCCGCAAATGGAAGAAACAGCAATAAGCACAGGGAAATATCTGCTTCTAAATCCAAAACGCAGCCATCTAACAGAACGGTTGTCAATGTGTGCACTCAACTTCCAGAGTTAAACCCGTGTGTGGATTCTGCAGTCTGCAAACACTTTCTCTGCAGAGTCCCAAAACAGGCGTTTTCAGCCCATTACCGGCATATGGAAGTAACAGTAGTAATCACAGGGAAATATCTGCTTCTAAATCCAAAGCACAGCTATCTAACAGAACGGTTGACAATTTGTGCACTCAACTTCCAGAGTTAAACCCGTTTGTGGATAAGGCAGTCTGCAAACAATTTCTCTGCAAAGTCGCGAAACAGGCGTTTTCAGCCCATTACCTGCATATGGAAGAAACAGCAGTAAGCACAGGGAAATATGTGCTTCTAAGTCCAAAACGCAGCTATCTAACAGAACGGTTGTCAATGTGTGCACTCAACTTCCAGAGTTAAACCCGTGTGTGGATTCAGCAGTCTGCAAACACTTTCTCTGCAGAGTCCCAAAACGGGCGGTTTCAGTCCATTACCGGCATATGGAAGAAACGGCAGTAAGCACAGGGAAATATCTGCTTCTAAATCCAAAACGCAGCTACCTAACAGAACGGTTGTCATTGTGTGCACTCAAATTCCAGAGTTAAACCCGTGTGTGGATTCAGCAGTCTGCAAACACTTTCTCTGCAGAGTCCCAAAACACGCGTTTTCTGCCCATTACCGGCATATGGAAGAAACAGCAGTCAGCACAGGGAAATATCTGCTTCTAAATCCAAAACGCAGCTATCTAACAGAACGGTTGTCAATGTGTGCACTCAACTTCCAGAGTTAAACCCGTGTGTGGATTCAGCAGTCTGTAAACACTTTCTCTGCAGAGTCCCAAAACAGGCCTTTTCAGCCCGTTACCGGCATATGGAAGAAACAGCAGTAAGCACAGGGAAATATCTGCTTCTAAATCCAAAACGCAGCTACCTAACAGAACGGTTGTCAATGTGTGCACTCAACTTCCAGAGTTAAACCCGTGTGTGGATTCAGCAGTCTGCAAACACTTTCTCTGCAGAGTCCCAAAACACGCGTTTTCTGCCCATTACCGGCATATGGAAGAAACAGCAGTAAGCACAGGGAAATATCTGCTTCTAAATCCAAAACGCAGCTACCTAACAGAACGGTTGTCAATGTGTGCACTCAACTTCCAGAGTTAAACCCGTGTGTGGATTCAGCAGTCTGCAAACACTTTCTCTGCAGAGTCCCAAAACAGGCCTTTTCAGCCCGTTACCGGCATATGGAAGAAACAGCAGTAAGCACAGGGAAATATCTGCTTCTAAATCCAAAACGCAGCTATCTAACAGAACGGTTGTCAATGTGTGCACTCAACTTCCATAGTTCAACCCGTGAGTGGATTCAGCAGTCTGCAAACACTTTCTCTGCAGAGTCCCAAAACAGGCGTTTTCAGCCCATTACCGGCATATGTTAGAAACAGCAGTAAGCACAGGGAAATATCTGCTTCTAAATCCAAAACGCAGCTACCTAACAGAACTTTTGTCAATGTGTGCACTCAACTTCCAGTGTTAAACCCGTGTGTGGATTCAGCATTCTGCAAACACTTTCTCTGCAGAGTCCCAAAACAGGCGTTTTCAGCCCATTACTGTCATATGGAAGAAACAGCGGTAAGCACAGGGAAATATCTGTTTCTAAATCCAAAACGCAGCTATCTAACAGAACGGTTGACAATGTGTGCACTCAACTTCCAGAGTTAAACACGTGTGTGGATTCAGAAGTCTGCAAACACTTTCTCTGCAGAGTCCGATAACAGGTGTTTTCAGCCCATTACCGGCATATGGAAGAAACAGCAATAAGCACAGGGAAATATCTGCTTCTAAATCCAAAACGCAGCTATCTAACAGAACGGTTGTCAATGTGTGCACTCAACTTCCAGAGTTAAACCCGTGTGTGGATTCAGCAGTCTGCAAACTCTTTATCTGCAGAGTCCCAAAACAGGCGTTTTCTGCCCATTACCGGCATATGGAAGAAACAGCAGTAAGCACAGGGAAATATCAGCTTCTAAATCCAAAACGCAGCTATCTAACAGATCGGTTGTCAATGTGTGCGCACAACTTCCAGAGTTAAACCCATGTGTGGATTCAGCAGTCTGCAAACACTTTCTCTGCAGAGTCCCAAAACAGGCATTTTCAGCCCATTACCGGCATATGGAAGAAACAGCAGTAAGCCCAGGGAAATATCTGCTTCTAAATCCAAAACGCAGCTACCTAACAGAACGGTTGTCAATGTGTGCACTCAAGTTCCAGAGTTAAACCGGTGTGTGGATAAAGCAGTCTGCAAACTCTTTCTCTGCAGAGTCCCAAAACAGGCATTTTCAGCCCATTACCGGCATATGGAAGAAACAGCAGTAATCACAGGGAAATATCTGCTTCTAAATCCAAAAGGCAGCTATCTAACAGAACGGTGGTCAATGTGTGCACTCAACTTCCAGAGGTAAACCTATGTGTGGATTCAGCAGTCTGCAAACACTTTCTCTGCAGAGTCCCAAAACAGGCGTTTTCAGCCCATTACCGCCATATGGAAGAAACAGCGGTAAGCACAGGGAAATATCTGCTTCTAAATCCAAAACGCAGCTACCTAACAGAACGGTTGTCAATGTGTGCACTCAACTTCCAGAGTTAAACCCGTGTGTGGATTCAGCAGTCTGCAAACACTTTCTCTGCAGAGTCCGAAAACAGGTGTTTTCAGCCCGTTACCGGCATATGGAAGAAACAGCAGTAAGCACAGGGAAATATCTGCTTCTAAATCCAAAACGCAGCTACCTAACAGAACGGTCCTCAATGTGTGCACTCAACTTCCAGAGGTAAACCCGTGTGTTGTTTCAACAGTCTGCAAATATTTTCTCTGCAGAGTCTCAAAACAGGCGTTTTCTGCCCATTACCGGCATATGGAAGAAACAGCAGTAAGCACAGGGAAATATCTGCTTCTAAATCCAAAACGCAGCTACCTAACAGAACGGTTGTCAATGTGTGCACTCAACTTCCAGAGTTAAACCCGTGTGTGGATTCAGCAGTCTGCAAACACTTTCTCTGCAGAGTCCCAAAACACGCGTTTTCTGCCCATTACCGGCATATGGAAGAAACAGCAGTAAGCACAGGGAAATATCTGCTTCTAAATCCAAAACGCAGCTACCTAACAGAACGGTTTTCAATGTGTGCACTCAACTTCCTGAGTTAAACCCGTGTGTGGATTCAGCAGTCTGCAAACACTTTCTCTGCAGAGTCCCAAAACAGGCGTTTTCAGCCCATTACCGGCATATGGAAGAAACAGCAGTAAGCACAGGGAAATATCTGCTTCTAAATCCAAAACGCAGCTATCTAACAGAACGGTTGTCAATGTGTGCACTCAACTTCCAGAGTTAAACCCGTGTGTGGATTCAGCAGTCTGCAAACACTTTCTCTGCAGAGTCCCAAAACACGCGTTTTCTGCCCACTACCGGCATATGGAAGAAACAGCAGTCAGCACAGGGAAATATCTGCTTCTAAATCCAAAACGCAGCTATCTAACAGAACGGTTGTCAGTGTGTGCACTCAACTTCCAGAGTTAAACCCGTGTGTGGATTCAGCAGTCTGCAAACACTTTCTCTGCAGAGTCCCAAAACAGGCCTTTTCAGCCCGTTACCGGCATATGGAAGAAACGGCAGTAAGCACAGGGAAATATCTGCTTCTAAATCCAAAACGCAGCTACCTAACAGAACGGTTGTCAATATGTGCACTCAACTTCCAGAGTTCAACCCGTGTGTGGATTCAGCAGTTTGCAAACACTTTCTCTGCAGAGTCCGATAACAGGTGTTTTCAGCCCATTACCGGCATATGGAAGAAACAGCAGTAAGCACAGGGAAATATCTGCTTCTAAATCCAAAACGCAGCTATCTAACAGAATGGTTGTCAATGTGTGCACTAAACTTCCAGAGTTAAACCCGTGTGTGGATTCAGCAGTCTGCAAACACTTTCTCTGCAGAGTCCCAAAACAGGCGTTTTCAGCCCATTACCGGCATATGGAAGAAACAGCAGTAAGCACAGGGAAATATCTGCTTCTAAATCCAATACGCAGCTATCTAACAGAACGGTGGACAATGTGTGCACTCAATTTCCAGAGGTAAACCCATGTGTGGATTCAGCAGTCTGCAAACACTTTCTCTGCAGAGTCCCAAAACAGGCGTTTTCAGCCCATTACCGCCATATGGAAGAAACAGCGGTAAGTACAGGGAAATATCTGCTTATAAATCCAAAACGCAGCTATCTAACAGAACGGTTGTCAATGTGTGCGCACAACTTCCAGAGTTAAACCCGTGTGTGGATTCAGCAGTCTGCAAAAACTTTCTCTGCAGAGTCCCAAAACAGGCATTTTCAGACCATTACCGGCATATGGAAGAAACAGCAGTAAGCACAGGGAAATATCTGCTTCTAAATCCAAAACGCAGCTACCTAACAGAACGGTTGTCAATGTGTGCACTCAACTTCCAGAGTTAAATCCGTGTGTGGATTCAGCAGTCTGCAAACACTTTCTCTGCAGAGTCCCAAAACAGGCCTTTTCAGCCCGTTACCGGCATATGGAAGAAACAGCAGTAAGCACAGGGAAATATCTGCTTCTAAATCCAAAACGCAGCTATGTAACAGAACGGTTGTCAATGTGTGCACTCAACTTCCATAGTTCAACCCGTGTGTGGATTCAGCTGTCTGCAAACACTTTCTCTGCAGAGTCCCAAAACAGGCGTTTTCAGCCCATTACCGCCATATGGAAGAAACAGCAGTAAGCACAGGGAAATATCTGCTTCTAAATCCAAAACGCAGCTATCTAACAGAACGGCTGTCAATGTGTGCACTCAACTTCCAGAGTTAAACCGGTGTGTGGATTCAGCAGTCTGCAAACTCTTTCTCTGAAGAGTCCCAAAAGAGGCGTTTTGAGAACATTACCGGCATATGTTAGAAACAACAGTAAGCACAGGGAAATATCTGCTTCTAAATCCAAAACGCAGCTATCTAACAGAATGGTTGTCAATGTGTGCACTCAACTTCCAGAGTTAAACCCGTGTGTGGATTCAGCAGTCTGCAAACTCTTTCTCTGCAGAGTCCCAAAACAGGCGTTTTCAGCCCATTACCGGCATATGGAAGAAACAGCAGTAAGCACAGGGAAATATCTGCCTCTAAATCGAAAACGCAGCTATCTAACAGAACGGTTGTCAATGTGTGCACTCAACTTCCAGACTTTAAGCCGTGTGTGGATTCAGCAGTCTGCAAACACTTTCTGTGCAGAGTCCCAAAACAGGCGTTTTCAGCCCATTACCGCCATATGGAAGAAACAGCAGTAAGCAGAGGGAAATGTCTGCTTCTAAATCCAAAACGCAGCTATCTAACAGAACGGTTGCCAATGTGTGCACTCAACTTCCAGAGGTAAACCCGTGTTTGGATTCAGCAGTCTGTAAACACTTTCTCTGCAGAGTCCCAAAAGAGGCGTATTCAGCCCATTACCGGCATATGGAAGAAACAGCAGTAAGCACAGGGAAATATCTGATTCTAAATCCAAAACGCAGCTACCTAACAGAACGGTTGTCAATGTGTTCACTCAACTTCCAGAGTTAAACCCGTGTGTGGATTCAGCAGTCTGCAAACACTTTCTCTGCAGAGTCAAAAAACAGGCGTTTTAACCCCTTTACCGGCATATAGAAGAAACAGGAGTAAGCACAGGGAAATATCTGCTTCTAAATCCAAAACGCAGCTATCTAACAGAACGGTTGTCAGTGTGTGCACTCAACTTCCAGAGTTCAACCCGTGTGTGGATTCAGCAGTCTGGAAACACTTTCTCTGCACAGTCCCAAAACAGGCGTTTTCAGCCCATTACCGGCATATGGAAGAAACAGCAGTAAGCACAGGGAAATATGTGCTTCTAAGTCCAAAACGCAGCTATCTAACAGAACGGTTGTCAATGTGTGCACTCAACTTCCAGAGTTAAACCCGTGTGTGGATTCAGCAGTCTGCAAGCACTTTCTCTGCAGAGTCCCAAAACGGGCGTTTTCAGCCCATTACCGGCATATGGAAGAAACAGCAGTAAGCACAGGGAAATATCTGCTTCTAAATCCAAAACGCAGCTATCTAACAGAACGGCTGTCAACGTGGGCACTCAACTTACAGAGATAAACCCGTCTGCGGATTCAGCAGTCTGCAAACACTTTCTGTGCAGAGTTTCAAAACAGGTGTTTTCAGCCCATCACCGGCAGATGGAAGAAACAGCAGTAAGCACAGGGAAATATCTGCTTCTAAATCCAAAACGAAGCTATCTAACAGAAAGGTTGTCAATGTGTGCACTCAACTTCCAGAGTTAAACCCGTGTTTGGATTCAGCCGTCTGCAAACACTTTCTCTGCAGAGTCCCAAAACAGGCGTTTTCAGCCCATTACCAGCATATGGAAGAAACAGCAGTAAGCACAGGGAAATATCTGCTTCTAAATCCAAAACGCAGCTATCTAACAGAACGGTTGTCAATGTGTGCACTAAACTTCCAGAGTTAAACCCGTGTGTGAATTCAGCAGTCTGCAAACACTTTCTCTGCAGAGTCCCAAAACAGGCGTTTTCAGCCCATTACCGGCATATGGAAGAAACAGCAGTAAGCACAGGGAAATAGCTGCTTCTAAATCCAAAACGCAGCTATCTAACAGAACGGTGGTCAATGTGTGCACTCAACTTCCAGAGGTAAACCCATGTGTGGATTCACCAGTCTGCAAACACTTTCTCTGCAGAATCCCAAAACAGGCGTTTTCAGCCCTTTACCGGCATATGGAAGAAACAGCGGTAAGCACAGGGAAATATCTGCTTCTAAATCCAAAACGCAGCTATCTAACAGAACGGTTGTCAATGTGTGCACTCAACTTCCAGAGTTAAACCCGTGTGTGGATTCAGCAGTCTGCAAACACTTTCTCTGCAGAGTCCGATAACAGGTGTTTTCAGCCCATTACCGGCATATGAAAGAAACAGCAGTAAGCACAGGGAAATATCTGCTTCTAAATCCAAAACGCAGCTACCTAACAGAACGGTTGTCAATGTGTGCACTCAACTTCCAGAGGTAAACCCGTGTGTGGATTCAGCAGTCTGCAAACACTTTCTCTGCAGAGTCCCAAAACAGGCGTTTTCTGCCCATTACCGGCATATGGAAGAAACAGCAGTAAGCACAGGGAAATATCTGCTTCTAAATCCAAAACGCAGCTACCTAACAGAACGGTTTTCAATGTGTGCACTCAACTTCCAGAGTTAAACCCGTGTGTGGATTCAGCAGTCTGCAAACACTTTTTCTGCAGAGTCCCAAAACAGGGGTTTACTGCCCATTACCGGCATATGGAAGAAACAGCAGTAAGCACAGGGAAATATCTGCTTCTAAATCCAAAACGCAGCTATCTAACCAAATGGTTGTCAATGTGTGCACTCAACTTCCAGAGTTCAACCCGTGTGTGGATTCAGCAGTCTGGAAACACTTTCTCTGCACAGTCCCAAAACAGGCGTTTTCAGCCCATTACCGGCATAAGGAAGAAACAGCAGTAAGCACAGGGAAATATGTGCTTCTAAGTCCAAAACGCAGCTATCTAACAGAACGGTTGTCAATGTGTGCACTCAACTTCCAGAGTTAAACCCGTGTGTGGATTCAGCAGTCTGCAAGCACTTTCTCTGCAGAGTCCCAAAACGGGCGTTTTCAGCCCATTACCGGCATATGGAAGAAACAGCAGTAAGCACAGGGTAATATATGCTTCTAAATCCAAAACGCAGCTATCTAACAGAACGGCTGTCAACGTGGGCACTCAACTTACAGAGATAAACCCGTCTGCGGATTCAGCAGTCTGCAAACACTTTCTGTGCAGAGTTTCAAAACAGGTGTTTTCAGCCCATCACCGGCACATGTAAGAAACAGCAGTAAGCACAGGGAAATATCTGCTTCTAAATCCAAAACGAAGCTATCTAACAGAACGGTTGTCAATGTGTGCACTCAACTTCCAGAGTTAAACCCGTGTTTGGATTCAGCAGTCTGCAAACACTTTCTCTGCAGAGTCCCAAAACAGGCGTTTTCAGCCCATTACCGGCATATGGAAGAAACAGCAGTAAGCACAGGGAAATATCTGCTTCTAAATCCAAAACGCAGCTATCTAACAGAACGGTTGTCAATGTGTGCACTAAACTTCCAGAGTTAAACCCGTGTGTGAATTCAGCAGTCTGCAAACACTTTCTCTGCAGAGTCCCAAAACAGGCGTTTTCAGCCCATTACCGGCATATGGAAGAAACAGCAGTAAGCACAGGGAAATATCAGCTTCTAAATCCAAAACGCAGCTATCTAACAGAACGGTGGTCAATGTGTGCACTCAACTTCCAGAGGTAAACCCATGTGTGGATTCACCAGTCTGCAAACACTTTCTCTGCAGAGTCCCAAAACAGGCGTTTTCAGCCCATTACCGGCATATGGAAGAAACAGCAGTAAGCACAGGGAAATATGTGCTTCTAAGTCCAAAACGCAGCTATCTAACAGAACGGTTGTCAATGTGTGCACTCAACTTCCAGAGTTAAACCCGTGTGTGGATTCAGCAGTCTGCAAGCACTTTCTCTGCAGAGTCCCAAAACGGGCGTTTTCAGCCCATTACCGGCATATGGAAGAAACAGCAGTAAGCACAGGGAAATATCTGCTTCTAAATCCAAAACGCAGCTATCTAACAGAACGGCTGTCAACGTTGGCACTCAACTTACAGAGATAAACCCGTCTGCGGATTCCGCAGTCTGCAAACACTTTCTGTGCAGAGTTTCAAAACAGGTGTTTTCAGCCCATCACCGGCATATGGAAGAAACAGCAGTAAGCACAGGGAAATATCTGCTTCTAAATCCAAAACGAAGCTATCTAACAGAACGGTTGTCAATGTGTGCACTCAACTTCCAGAGTTAAACCCGTGTTTGGATTCAGCAGTCTGCAACCACTTTCTCTGCAGAGTCCCAAAACAGGCGTTTTCAGCCCATTGCCGGCATATGGAAGAAACAGCAGTAAGCACAGGGAAATATCTGCTTCTAAATCCAAAACGCAGCTATCTAACAGAACGGTTGTCAATGTGTGCACTAAACTTCCAGAGTTAAACCCGTGTGTGAATTCAGCAGTCTGCAAACACTTTCTCTGCAGAGTCCCAAAACAGGCGTTTTCAGCCCATTACCGGCATATGGAAGAAACAGCAGTAAGCACAGGGAAATATCTGCTTCTAAATCCAAAACGCAGCTATCTAACAGAACGGTGGTCAATGTGTGCACTCAACTTCCAGAGGTAAACCCATGTGTGGATTCACCAGTCTGCAAACACTTTCTCTGCAGAGTCCCAAAACAGGCGTTTTCAGCCCTTTACCGGCATATGGAAGAAACAGCGGTAAGCACAGGGAAATATCTGCTTCTAAATCCAAAACGCAGCTATCTAACAGAACGGTTGTCAATGTGTGCACTCAACTTCCAGAGTTAAACCCGTGTGTGGATTCAGCAGTCTGCAAACACTTTCTCTGCAGAGTCCGATAACAGGTGTTTTCAGCCCATTACCGGCATATGAAAGAAACAGCAGTAAGCACAGGGAAATATCTGCTTCTAAATCCAAAACGCAGCTACCTAACAGAACGGTTGTCAATGTGTGCACTCAACTTCCAGAGGTAAACCCGTGTGTGGATTCAGCAGTCTGCAAACACTTTCTCTGCAGAGTCCCAAAACAGGCGTTTTCTGCCCATTACCGGCATATGGAAGAAACAGCAGTAAGCACAGGGAAATATCTGCTTCTAAATCCAAAACGCAGCTACCTAACAGAACGGTTTTCAATGTGTCCACTCAACTTCCAGAGTTAAACCAGTGTGTGGATTCAGCAGTCTGCAAACACTTTCTCTGCAGAGTCCCAAAACAGGGGTTTACTGCCCATTACCGGCATATGGAAGAAACAGCAGTAAGCACAGGGAAATATCTGCTTCTAAATCCAAAACGCAGCTATCTAACCAAATGGTTGTCAATGTGTGCACTCAACTTCCAGAGTTCAACCCGTGTGTGGATTCAGCAGTCTGGAAACACTTTCTCTGCACAGTCCCAAAACAGGCGTTTTCAGCCCATTACCGGCATATGGAAGAAACAGCAGTAAGCACAGGGAAATATGTGCTTCTAAGTCCAAAACGCAGCTATCTAACAGAACGGTTGTCAATGTGTGCACTCAACTTCCAGAGTTACACCCGTGTGTGGATTCAGCAGTCTGCAAGCACTTTCTCTGCAGAGTCCCAAAACGGGCGTTTTCAGCCCATTACCGGCATATGGAAGAAACAGCAGTAAGCACAGGGAAATATCTGCTTCTAAATCCAAAACGCAGCTATCTAACAGAACGGCTGTCAACGTGGGCACTCAACTTACAGAGATAAACCGGTCTGCGGATTCAGCAGTCTGCAAACACTTTCTGTGCAGAGTTTCAAAACAGGTGTTTTCAGCCCATCACCGGCAGATGGAAGAAACAGCAGTAAGCACAGGGAAATATCTGCTTCTAAATCCAAAACGAAGCTATTTAACAGAACGGTGGTCAATGTGTGCACTCAAGTTCCAGAGTTAAACCCGTGTGTGGATTCAGCAGTCTGCAAACACTTTCTCTGCAGAGTCCCAAAACAGGCGTTTTCAGCCCATTACCGGCATATGGAAGAAACAGCAGTAAGCACAGGGAAATATCTGCTTCTAAATCCAAAACGCAGCTATCTAACAGAACGGTTGTCAATGTGTGCACTAAACTTCCAGAGTTAAACCCGTGTGTGAATTCAGCAGTCTGCAAACACTTTCTCTGCAGAGTCCCAAAACAGGCGTTTTCAGCCCATTACCGGCATATGGAAGAAACAGCAGTAAGCACAGGGAAATATCTGCTTCTAAATCCAAAACGCAGCTATCTAACAGAACGGTGGTCAATGTGTGCACTCAACTTCCAGAGGTAAACCCATGTGTGGATTCACCAGTCTGCAAACACTTTCTCTGCAGAGTCCCAAAACAGGAGTTTTCAGCCCTTTACCGGCATATGGAAGAAACAGCGGTAAGCACAGGGAAATATCTGCTTCTAAATCCAAAACGCAGCTATCTAACAAAACGGTTGTCAATGTGTGCACTCAACTTCCAGAGTTAAACCCGTGTGTGGATTTAGCAGTCTGCAAACACTTTCTCTGCAGAGTCCGATAGCAGGTCTTTTCAGTCCATTACCGGCATATGGAAGAAACAGCAGTAAGCACAGGGAAATATCTGCTTCTAAATCCAAAACGCAGCTATCTAACAGAACGGTTGTCAATGTGTGCACTAAACTTCCAGAGTTAAACCCGTGTGTGAATTCAGCAGTCTGCAAACACTTTCTCTGCAGAGTCCCAAAACAGGCGTTTTCAGCCCATTACCGGCATATGGAAGAAACAGCAGTAAGCACAGGGAAATATCAGCTTCTAAATCCAAAAAGCAGCTATCTAACAGAACGGTGGTCAATGTGTGCACTCAACTTCCAGAGGTAAACCCATGTGTGGATTCACCAGTCTGCAAACACTTTCTCTGCAGAGTCCCACAACAGGCGTTTTCAGCCCATTACCGGCATATGGAAGAAACAGCAGTAAGCACAGGGAAATATGTGCTTCTAAGTCCAAAACGCAGCTATCTAACAGAACGGTTGTCAATGTGTGCACTCAACTTCCAGAGTTAAACCCGTGTGTGGATTCAGCAGTCTGCAAGCACTTTCTCTGCAGAGTCCCAAAACGGGCGTTTTCAGCCCATTACCGGCATATGGAAGAAACAGCAGTAAGCACAGGGAAATATCTGCTTCTAAATCCAAAACGCAGCTATCTAACAGAACGGCTGTCAACGTGGGCACTCAACTTACAGAGATAAACCCGTCTGCGGATTCCGCAGTCTGCAAACACTTTCTGTGCAGAGTTTCAAAACAGGTGTTTTCAGCCCATCACCGGCATATGGAAGAAACAGCAGTAAGCACAGGGAAATATCTGCTTCTAAATCCAAAACGAAGCTATCTAACAGAACGGTTGTCAATGTGTGCACTCAACTTCCAGAGTTAAACCCGTGTTTGGATTCAGCAGTCTGCAACCACTTTCTCTGCAGAGTCCCAAAACAGGCGTTTTCAGCCCATTACCGGCATATGGAAGAAACAGCAGTAAGCACAGGGAAATATCTGCTTCTAAATCCAAAACGCAGCTATCTAACAGAACGGTTGTCAATGTGTGCACTAAACTTCCAGAGTTAAACCCGTGTGTGAATTCAGCAGTCTGCAAACACTTTCTCTGCAGAGTCCCAAAACAGGCGTTTTCAGCCCATTACCGGCATATGGAAGAAACAGCAGTAAGCACAGGGAAATATCTGCTTCTAAATCCAAAACGCAGCTATCTAACAGAACGGTGGTCAATGTGTGCACTCAACTTCCAGAGGTAAACCCATGTGTGGATTCACCAGTCTGCAAACACTTTCTCTGCAGAGTCCCAAAACAGGCGTTTTCAGCCCTTTACCGGCATATGGAAGAAACAGCGGTAAGCACAGGGAAATATCTGCTTCTAAATCCAAAACGCAGCTATCTAACAGAACGGTTGTCAATGTGTGCACTCAACTTCCAGAGTTAAACCCGTGTGTGGATTCAGCTGTCTGCAAACACTTTCTCTGCAGAGTCCGATAACAGGTGTTTTCAGCCCATTACCGGCATATGAAAGAAACAGCAGTAAGCACAGGGAAATATCTGCTTCTAAATCCAAAACGCAGCTACCTAACAGAAGGGTTGTCAATGTGTGCACTCAACTTCCAGAGGTAAACCCGTGTGTGGATTCAGCAGTCTGCAAACACTTTCTCTGCAGAGTCCCAAAACAGGCGTTTTCTGCCCATTACCGGCATATGGAAGAAACAGCAGTAAGCACAGGGAAATATCTGCTTCTAAATCCAAAACGCAGCTACCTAACAGAACGGTTTTCAATGTGTGCACTCAACTTCCAGAGTTAAACCAGTGTGTGGATTCAGCAGTCTGCAAACACTTTCTCTGCAGAGTCCCAAAACAGGGGTTTACTGCCCATTACCGGCATATGGAAGAAACAGCAGTAAGCACAGGGAAATATCTGCTTCTAAATCCAAAACGCAGCTATCTAACCAAATGGTTGTCAATGTGTGCACTCAACTTCCAGAGTTCAACCCGTGTGTGGATTCAGCAGTCTGGAAACACTTTCTCTGCACAGTCCCAAAACAGGCGTTTTCAGCCCATTACCGGCATATAAAAGAAACAGCAGTAAGCACAGGGAAATATGTGCTTCTAAGTCCAAAACGCAGCTATCTAACAGAACGGTTGTCAATGTGTGCACTGAACTTCCAGAGTTAAACCCGTGTGTGGATTCAGCAGTCTGCAAGCACTTTCTCTGCAGAGTCCCAAAACGGGCGTTTTCAGCCCATTACCGGCATATGGAAGAAACAGCAGTAAGCACAGGGAAATATCTGCTTCTAAATCCAAAACGCAGCTATCTAACAGAACGGCTGTCAACGTGGGCACTCAACTTACAGAGATAAACCGGTCTGCGGATTCAACAGTCTGCAAACACTTTCTGTGCAGAGTTTCAAAACAGGTGTTTTCAGCCCATCACCGGCAGATGGAAGAAACAGCAGTAAGCACAGGGAAATATCTGCTTCTAAATCCAAAACGAAGCTATCTAACAGAACGGTGGTCAATGTGTGCACTCAACTTCCAGAGTTAAACCCGTGTGTGGATTCAGCAGTCTGCAAACACTTTCTCTGCAGAGTCCCAAAACAGGCGTTTTCAGCCCATTACCGGCATATGGAAGTAACAGCAGTAAGCACAGGGAAATATCTGCTTCTAAATCCAAAACGCAGCTATCTAACAGAACGGTTGTCAATGTGTGCACTAAACTTCCAGAGTTAAACCCGTGTGTGAATTCAGCAGTCTGCAAACACTTTCTCTGCAGAGTCCCAAAACAGGCGTTTTCAGCCCATTACCGGCATATGGAAGAAACAGCAGTAAGCACAGGGAAATATCTGCTTCTAAATCCAAAACGCAGCTATCTAACAGAACGGTGGTCAATGTGTGCACTCAACTTCCAGAGGTAAACCCATGTGTGGATTCACCAGTCTGCAAACACTTTCTCTGCAGAGTCCCAAAACAGGAGTTTTCAGCCCTTTACCGGCATATGGAAGAAACAGCGGTAAGCACAGGGAAATATCTGCTTCTAAATCCAAAACGCAGCTATCTAACAGAACGGTTGTCAATGTGTGCACTCAACTTCCAGAGTTAAACCCGTGTGTGGATTCAGCAGTCTGCAAACACTTTCTCTGCAGAGTCCGATAACAGTTCTTTTCAGTCCATTACCGGCATATGAAAGAAACAGCAGTAAGCACAGGGAAATATCTGCTTCTAAATCCAAAACGCTGCTACCTAACAGAACGGTTGTCAATGTGTGCACTCAACTTCCAGAGGTAAACCCGTGTGTGGATTCAGCAGTCTGCAAACACTTTCTCTGCAGAGTCCCAAAACAGGCGTTTTCTGCCCATTACCGGCATATGGAAGAAACAGCAGTAAGCACAGGGAAATATCTGCTTCTAAATCCAAAACGCAGCTACCTAACAGAACGGTTTTCAATGTGTGCACTCAACTTCCAGAGTTAAACCCGTGTGTGGATTCAGCAGTCTGCAAACACTTTCTCTGCAGAGTCCCAAAACAGGGGTTTACTGCCCATTACCGGCATATGGAAGAAACAGCAGTAAGCACAGGGAAATATCTGCTTCTAAATCCAAAACGCAGCTATCTAACCAAATGGTTGTCAATGTGTGCACTCAACTTCCAGAGTTAAACCCGTGTGTGGATTCAGTAGTCTGCAAACTCTTTCTCTGAAGAGTCCCAAAACAGGAGTTTTCAGCCCTTTACCGGCATATGGAAGAAACAGCGGTAAGCACAGGGAAATATCTGCTTCTAAATCCAAAACGCAGCTATCTAACAGAACGGTTGTCAATGTGTGCACTCAACTTCCAGAGTTTAAGCCGTGTGTGGATTCAGCAGTCTGCAAACACTTTCTGTGCAGAGTTTCAAAACAGGCGTTTTCAGCCCATCACCGGCATATGGAAGAAATAGCAGTAAGCACTGGGAAATATCTGCTTCTAAATCCAAAACGCAGCTATCTAACAGAACGGTTGTCAATGTGTGCACTCAACTTCCAGAGTTTAAGCCGTGTGTGGATTCAGCAGTCTGCAAACACTTTCTCTGCAGAGTCCCAAAACAGGCGTTTTCAGCCCATTACCGGCATATGGAAGAAACAGCAGTAAGCACAGGGAAATATCTGCTTCTAAATCCAAAACGCAGCTATCTAACAGAACGGTTGTCAATGTGTGCACTCAACTTCCAGAGTTAAACCCGTGTGTGGATTCAGCAGTCTGCAAACTCTTTCTCTGCAGAGTCCCAAAACAGGCGTTTTCAGCAAGTTAGCGGCATATGGAAGAAAGAGCTGTAAGCACAGGGAAATATCTGCTTCTAAATCCAAAACGCAGCTATCTAACAGAACGGTTGTCAATGTGTGCACTCAGCTTCCAGAAGTAAACCCGTGTGTGGATTCAGCAGTCTGCAAACACTTTCTCTGCAGAGTCCCAAAACAGGCGTTTTCAGCCCATTACCGGCATATGGAAGAAACAGCAGTAAGCACAGGGAAATACCTGCTTCTAAATCCAAAACGCAGCTATCTAACAGAACGGTTGTCAATGTTTGCACTTAACTTCCAGAGTTCAACCCGTGTGTGGATTCAGCAGTCTGCAAACACTTTCTCTGCAGAGTCCGAAAACAGGCGTTTTCAGGCCATCACCGGCATATTTAAGAAACAGCAGTAAGCAGAGGGAAATATCTGCTTCTAAATCCAAAACGCAGCTATCTAACAGAACGGTTGTCAATGTGAGCACTCAACTTCCAGAGTTCAACCCGTGTGTGGATTCAGTAGTCTGCAAACACTTTCTCTGTAGAGTCCCAAGACAGGAGTGTTCAGCCCATCACCGGCATATGGAAGAAACAGCAGTAAGCACAGGGAAATATCTGCTTCTAAATAAAAAACGCAGCTATCTAACAGAACGGTTGTCAATGTGTGCACTCAACTTCCAGAGTTAAACCCGTGTGTGGATTCAGCAGTCTGCAAACACTTTCTCTGCAGAGACCCAAAACAGGCGTTTTCAGCCCATTACCGGCATGTGGAAGAAACAGCAGTAAGCACAGGGAAATATCTGCTTCTAAATCCAAAACGCAATCATCTAACCGAACGGTTGTCAATGTGTGCACTAAACTTCTAGAGTGAAACCCATGTGTGGATTCAGCAGTCTGTAAACCCTTTCTCTGCAGAGTCCCAAAACAGGCGTTTTCAGCCCATTACCGGCATATGGAAAAAACAGCAGTAAGCACAGGGAAATATCTGCTTCTAACTCCAAAACGCAGCTATCTAACAGAACGGTTATCAATATGTGCACTCAACTTCCAGAGTTCAACCCGTGTGTGGATTCAGCAGTCTGCAAACACTTTCTCTGCAGAGTCCGATAACAGGTGTTTTCAGCCCTTTACCGGCATATGGAAGAAACAGCAGTAAGCACAGGGAAATATCTGCTTCTAAATCCAAAACGCAGCTATATTACAGAACGGTTGTCAATGTGTGCACTCAACTTCCAGAGTTCCACCCGTGTGTCGATTCAGCGGTCTGCAAACACTTTCACTGCAGAGTCCCAAAACAGGCGTTTTCAGCACATTACCGGCATATGGAAGAAACAGCAGTAAGCACAGGGAAATATCTGGTTCTAAATCCAAAACGCAGCTATCTAACAGAACGGTTGTCAATGTGTGCAGTCAACTTCCAGAGTTCAACCCGTGTGTGGATTCAGCAGTCTGCAAACACTTTCTCTGCAGAGTCCCAAAACAGGCGTTTTCAGCACATTACCGGCAAAAGGAAGAAACAGCAGTAAGCACAGGGAAATATCTGCTTCTAAATCCAAAACGCAGCTACCTAACAGAACGGTTGTCAATGTGTGCACTCAACTTCCAGAGTTAAACCCGTGTGTGGATTCAGCAGTCTGCAAACAGTTTCTCTGCAGAGTCCCAAAACAGGCGTTTTCAGCCCGTTACCGGCATATGGAAGAAACAGCAGTAAGCACAGGGAAATATCTGCCTCTAAATCCAAAACGCAGCTATGTAACAGAACGGTTGTCAATGTGTGCACTCAACTTCCATAGTTCAACCCGTGTGTGGATTCAGCTGTCTGCAAATACTTTCTCTGCAGAGTCCCAAAACAGGCGTTTTCTGCCATTACCACCATAAGGAAGAAACAGGAGTAAGCAAAGGGAAATATCTGCTTCTAAATCCAAAACGCAGCTACCTAACAGAACGGTTGACAATGTGTGCACTCAACTTCCAGAGTTAAACCCGTGTGTGGATTCAGCAGTCTGAAAACACTTTCTCTGCAGAGTCCCAAAACAGGCGTTTTCTGCCCATTACCGGCATATGGAAGAAACAGCAGTAAGCACAGGGAAATATCTGCTACTAAATCCAAAACGCAGCTATCTAACAGAACGGTTGTCAATGTGTACACTCAACTTCCAGAGTTAAACCCGTGTGTGGATTCAGCAGTCTGCAAACTCTTTATCTGCAGAGTCCCAAAACAGGCGTTTTCAGCCCATTACCGGCATATGGAAGAAACAGCAGTAAGCACAGGGAAATATCAGCTTCTAAATCCAAAACGCAGCTATCTAACAGAACGGTTGTCAATGTATGCGCACAACTTCCAGAGATAAATCCATGTGTGGATTCAGCAGTCTGCAAACACTTTCTCTGCAGGGTCCCAAAACAGGCATTTTCAGCCCATTACCGGCATATGGAAGTAACAGTAGTAATCACAGGGAAATATCTGCTTCTAAATCCAAAGCACAGCTATCTAACAGAACGGTTGACAATTTGTGCACTCAACTTCCAGAGTTAAACCCGTTTGTGGATAAGGCAGTCTGCAAACAATTTCTCTGCAAAGTCGCGAAACAGGCGTTTTCAGCCCATTACCTGCATATGGAAGAAACAGCAGTAAGCACAGGGAAATATGTGCTTCTAAGTCCAAAACGCAGCTATCTAACAGAACGGTTGTCAATGTGTGCACTCAACTTCCAGAGTTAAACCCGTGTGTGGATTCAGCAGTCTGCAAACACTTTCTCTGCAGAGTCCCAAAACGGGCGGTTTCAGCCCATTACCGGCATATGGAAGAAACAGCAGTAAGCACAGGGAAATATCTGCTTCTAAATCCAAAACGCAGCTACCTAACAGAACGGTTGTCAATGTGTGCACTCAAATTCCAGAGTTAAACCCGTGTGTGGATTCAGCAGTCTGCAAACACTTTCTCTGCAGAGTCCCAAAACACGCGTTTTCTGCCCATTACCGGCATATGGAAGAAACAGCAGTCAGCACAGGGAAATATCTGCTTCTAAATCCAAAACGCAGCTATCTAACAGAACGGTTGTCAATGTGTGCACTCAACTTCCAGAGTTAAACCCGTGTGTGGATTCAGCAGTCTGCAAACACTTTCTCTGCAGAGTCCCAAAACAGGCCTTTTCAGCCCGTTACCGGCATATGGAAGAAACAGCAGTAAGCACAGGGAAATATCTGCTTCTAAATCCAAAACGCAGCTACCTAACAGAACGGTTGTCAATGTGTGCACTCAACTTCCAGAGTTAAACCCGTGTGTGGATTCAGCAGTCTGCAAACACTTTCTCTGCAGAGTCCCAAAACACGCGTTTTCTGCCCATTACCGGCATATGGAAGAAACAGCAGTAAGCACAGGGAAATATCTGCTTCTAAATCCAAAACGCAGCTACCTAACAGAACGGTTGTCAATGTGTGCACTCAACTTCCAGAGTTAAACCCGTGTGTGGATTCAGCAGTCTGCAAACACTTTCTCTGCAGAGTCCCAAAACAGGCCTTTTCAGCCCGTTACCGGCATATGGAAGAAACAGCAGTAAGCACAGGGAAATATCTGCTTCTAAATCCAAAACGCAGCTATCTAACAGAACGGTTGTCAATGTGTGCACTCAACTTCCATAGTTCAACCCGTGTGTGGATTCAGCAGTCTGCAAACACTTTCTCTGCAGAGTCCCAAAACAGGCGTTTTCAGCCCATTACCGGCATGTGTTAGAAACAGCCGTAAGCACAGGGAAATATCTGCTTCTAAATCCAAAACGCAGCTACCTAACAGAACTTTTGTCAATGTGTGCACTCAACTTCCAGTGTTAAACCCGTGTGTGGATTCAGCATTCTGCAAACACTTTCTCTGCAGAGTCCCAAAACAGGCGTTTTCAGCCCATTACTGTCATATGGAAGAAACAGCGGTAAGCACAGGGAAATATCTGTTTCTAAATCCAAAACGCAGCTATCTAACAGAACGGTTGTCAATATGTGCACTCAACTTCCAGAGTTAAACACGTGTGTGGATTCAGAAGTCTGCAAACACTTTCTCTGCAGAGTCCGATAACAGGTGTTTTCAGCCCATTACCGGCATATGGAAGAAACAGCAGTAAGCACAGGGAAATATCTGCTTCTAAATCCAAAACGCAGCTACCTAACAGAACGGTTGTCAATGTGTGCACTCAACTTCCAGAGGTAAACCCGTGTGTGGATTCAGCAGTCTGCAAACACTTACTCTGCAGAGTCACAAAACAGGCGTTTTCTGCCCATTACCGGCATATGGAAGAAACAGCAGTAAGCACAGGGAAATATCTGCTTCTAAATCCAAAACGCAGCTACCTAACAGAACGGTTGTCAAAGTGTGCACTCAACTTCCAGAGTTTAACCCGTGTGTGGATTCAGCAGTCTGAAAACTCTTTCTCTGCAGAGTCCCAAAACAGGCGTTTTCTGCCCATTACCGGCATATGGAAAAAACAGCAATAAGCACAGGGAAATATCTGCTTCTAAATCCAAAACGCAGCTATCTAACAGAACGGTTGTCAATGTGTGCACTCAACTTCCAGAGTTAAACCCGTGTGTGGATTCAGCAGTCTGCAAACTCTTTATCTGCAGAGTCCCAAAACAGGCGTTTTCTGCCCATTACCGGCATATGGAAGAAACAGCAGTAAGCACAGGGAAATATCAGCTTCTAAATCCAAAACGCAGCTATCTAACAGATCGGTTGTCAATGTGTGCGCACAACTTCCAGAGTTAAACCCATGTGTGGATTCAGCAGTCTGCAAACACTTTCTCTGCAGAGTCCCAAAACAGGCATTTTCAGCCCATTACCGGCATATGGAAGAAACAGCAGTAAGCCCAGGGAAATATCTGCTTCTAAATCCAAAACGCAGCTACCTAACAGAACGGTTGTCAATGTGTGCACTCAAGTTCCAGAGTTAAACCGGTGTGTGGATAAAGCAGTCTGCAAACTCTTTCTCTGCAGAGTCCCAAAACAGGCATTTTCAGCCCATTACCGGCATATGGAAGAAACAGCAGTAATCACAGGGAAATATCTGCTTCTAAATCCAAAAGGCAGCTATCTAACAGAACGGTGGTCAATGTGTGCACTCAACTTCCAGAGTTAAACCTATGTGTGGATTCAGCAGTCTGCAAACACTTTCTCTGCAGAGTCCCAAAACAGGCGTTTTCAGCCCATTACCGCCATATGGAAGAAACAGCGGTAAGCACAGGGAAATATCTGCTTCTAAATCCAAAACGCAGCTACCTAACAGAACGGTTGTCAATGTGTGCACTCAACTTCCAGAGTTAAACCCGTGTGTGGATTCAGCAGTCTGCAAACACTTTCTCTGCAGAGTCCGATAACAGGTGTTTTCAGCCCGTTACCGGCATATGGAAGAAACAGCAGTAAGCACAGGGAAATATCTGCTTCTAAATCCAAAACGCAGCTACCTAACAGAACGGTCGTCAATGTGTGCACTCAACTTCCAGAGGTAAACCCGTGTGTTGTTTCAACAGTCTGCAAATATTTTCTCTGCAGAGTCTCAAAACAGGCGTTTTCTGCCCATTACCGGCATATGGAAGAAACAGCAGTAAGCACAGGGAAATATCTGCTTCTAAATCCAAAACGCAGCTACCTAACAGAACGGTTGTCAATGTGTGCACTCAACTTCCAGAGTTAAACCCGTGTGTGGATTCAGCAGTCTGCAAACACTTTCTCTGCAGAGTCCCAAAGCACGCGTTTTCTGCCCATTACCGGCATATGGAAGAAACAGCAGTAAGCACAGGGAAATATCTGCTTCTAAATCCAAAACGCAGCTACCTAACAGAACGGTTTTCAATGTGTGCACTCAACTTCCTGAGTTAAACCCGTGTGTGGATTCAGCAGTCTGCAAACACTTTCTCTGCAGAGTCCCAAAACAGGCGTTTTCAGCCCATTACCGGCATATGGAAGAAACAGCAGTAAGCACAGGGAAATATCTGCTTCTAAATCCAAAACGCAGCTATCTAACAGAACGGTTGTCAATGTGTGCACTCAACTTCCAGAGTTAAACCCGTGTGTGGATTCAGCAGTCTGCAAACACTTTCTCTGCAGAGTCCCAAAACACGCGTTTTCTGCCCACTACCGGCATATGGAAGAAACAGCAGTCAGCACAGGGAAATATCTGCTTCTAAATCCAAAACGCAGCTATCTAACAGAACGGTTGTCAATGTGTGCACTCAACTTCCAGAGTTAAACCCGTGTGTGGATTCAGCAGTCTGCAAACACTTTCTCTGCAGAGTCCCAAAACAGGTCTTTTCAGCCCGTTACCGGCATATGGAAGAAACGGCAGTAAGCACAGGGAAATATCTGCTTCTAAATCCAAAACGCAGCTACCTAACAGAACGGTTGTCAATATGTGCACTCAACTTCCAGAGTTCAACCCGTGTGTGGATTCAGCAGTTTGCAAACACTTTCTCTGCAGAGTCCGATAACAGGTGTTTTCAGCCCATTACCGGCATATGGAAGAAACAGCAGTAAGCACAGGGAAATATCTGCTTCTAAATCCAAAACGCAGCTATCTAACAGAATGGTTGTCAATGTGTGCACTAAACTTCCAGAGTTAAACCCGTGTGTGGATTCAGCAGTCTGCAAACTCTTTCTCTGCAGAGTCCCAAAACAGGCGTTTTCAGCCCATTACCGGCATATGGAAGAAACAGCAGTAAGCACAGGGAAATATCTGCTTCTAAATCCAATACGCAGCTATCTAACAGAACGGTGGACAATGTGTGCACTCAACTTCCAGAGGTAAACCCATGTGTGGATTCAGCAGTCTGCAAACACTTTCTCTGCAGAGTCCCAAAACAGGCGTTTTCAGCCCATTACCGCCATATGGAAGAAACAGCGGTAAGTACAGGGAAATATCTGCTTATAAATCCAAAACGCAGCTATCTAACAGAACGGTTGTCAATGTGTGCGCACAACTTCCAGAGTAAAACCCGTGTGTGGATTCAGCATTCTGCAAACACTTTCTCTGCAGAGTCCCAAAACAGGCGTTTTCAGCCCATTACTGTCATATGGAAGAAACAGCGGTAAGCACAGGGAAATATCTGTTTCTAAATCCAAAACGCAGCTATCTAACAGAACGGTTGTCAATATGTGCACTCAACTTCCAGAGTTAAACACGTGTGTGGATTCAGAAGTCTGCAAACACTTTCTCTGCAGAGTCCGATAACAGGTGTTTTCAGCCCATTACCGGCATATGGAAGAAACAGCAGTAAGCACAGGGAAATATCTGCTTCTAAATCCAAAACGCAGCTACCTAACAGAACGGTTGTCAATGTGTGCACTCAACTTCCAGAGGTAAACCCGTGTGTGGATTCAGCAGTCTGCAAACACTTACTCTGCAGAGTCACAAAACAGGCGTTTTCTGCCCATTACCGGCATATGGAAGAAACAGCAGTAAGCACAGGGAAATATCTGCTTCTAAATCCAAAACGCAGCTACCTAACAGAACGGTTGTCAAAGTGTGCACTCAACTTCCAGAGTTTAACCCGTGTGTGGATTCAGCAGTCTGAAAACTCTTTCTCTGCAGAGTCCCAAAACAGGCGTTTTCTGCCCATTACCGGCATATGGAAAAAACAGCAATAAGCACAGGGAAATATCTGCTTCTAAATCCAAAACGCAGCTATCTAACAGAACGGTTGTCAATGTGTGCACTCAACTTCCAGAGTTAAACCCGTGTGTGGATTCAGCAGTCTGCAAACTCTTTATCTGCAGAGTCCCAAAACAGGCGTTTTCTGCCCATTACCGGCATATGGAAGAAACAGCAGTAAGCACAGGGAAATATCAGCTTCTAAATCCAAAACGCAGCTATCTAACAGATCGGTTGTCAATGTGTGCGCACAACTTCCAGAGTTAAACCCATGTGTGGATTCAGCAGTCTGCAAACACTTTCTCTGCAGAGTCCCAAAACAGGCATTTTCAGCCCATTACCGGCATATGGAAGAAACAGCAGTAAGCCCAGGGAAATATCTGCTTCTAAATCCAAAACGCAGCTACCTAACAGAACGGTTGTCAATGTGTGCACTCAAGTTCCAGAGTTAAACCGGTGTGTGGATAAAGCAGTCTGCAAACTCTTTCTCTGCAGAGTCCCAAAACAGGCATTTTCAGCCCATTACCGGCATATGGAAGAAACAGCAGTAATCACAGGGAAATATCTGCTTCTAAATCCAAAAGGCAGCTATCTAACAGAACGGTGGTCAATGTGTGCACTCAACTTCCAGAGTTAAACCTATGTGTGGATTCAGCAGTCTGCAAACACTTTCTCTGCAGAGTCCCAAAACAGGCGTTTTCAGCCCATTACCGCCATATGGAAGAAACAGCGGTAAGCACAGGGAAATATCTGCTTCTAAATCCAAAACGCAGCTACCTAACAGAACGGTTGTCAATGTGTGCACTCAACTTCCAGAGTTAAACCCGTGTGTGGATTCAGCAGTCTGCAAACACTTTCTCTGCAGAGTCCGATAACAGGTGTTTTCAGCCCGTTACCGGCATATGGAAGAAACAGCAGTAAGCACAGGGAAATATCTGCTTCTAAATCCAAAACGCAGCTACCTAACAGAACGGTCGTCAATGTGTGCACTCAACTTCCAGAGGTAAACCCGTGTGTTGTTTCAACAGTCTGCAAATATTTTCTCTGCAGAGTCTCAAAACAGGCGTTTTCTGCCCATTACCGGCATATGGAAGAAACAGCAGTAAGCACAGGGAAATATCTGCTTCTAAATCCAAAACGCAGCTACCTAACAGAACGGTTGTCAATGTGTGCACTCAACTTCCAGAGTTAAACCCGTGTGTGGATTCAGCAGTCTGCAAACACTTTCTCTGCAGAGTCCCAAAACACGCGTTTTCTGCCCATTACCGGCATATGGAAGAAACAGCAGTAAGCACAGGGAAATATCTGCTTCTAAATCCAAAACGCAGCTACCTAACAGAACGGTTTTCAATGTGTGCACTCAACTTCCTGAGTTAAACCCGTGTGTGGATTCAGCAGTCTGCAAACACTTTCTCTGCAGAGTCCCAAAACAGGCGTTTTCAGCCCATTACCGGCATATGGAAGAAACAGCAGTAAGCACAGGGAAATATCTGCTTCTAAATCCAAAACGCAGCTATCTAACAGAACGGTTGTCAATGTGTGCACTCAACTTCCAGAGTTAAACCCGTGTGTGGATTCAGCAGTCTGCAAACACTTTCTCTGCAGAGTCCCAAAACACGCGTTTTCTGCCCACTACCGGCATATGGAAGAAACAGCAGTCAGCACAGGGAAATATCTGCTTCTAAATCCAAAACGCAGCTATCTAACAGAACGGTTGTCAATGTGTGCACTCAACTTCCAGAGTTAAACCCGTGTGTGGATTCAGCAGTCTGAAAACACTTTCTCTGCAGAGTCCCAAAACAGGTCTTTTCAGCCCGTTACCGGCATATGGAAGAAACGGCAGTAAGCACAGGGAAATATCTGCTTCTAAATCCAAAACGCAGCTACCTAACAGAACGGTTGTCAATATGTGCACTCAACTTCCAGAGTTCAACCCGTGTGTGGATTCAGCAGTTTGCAAACACTTTCTCTGCAGAGTCCGATAACAGGTGTTTTCAGCCCATTACCGGCATATGGAAGAAACAGCAGTAAGCACAGGGAAATATCTGCTTCTAAATCCAAAACGCAGCTATCTAACAGAATGGTTGTCAATGTGTGCACTAAACTTCCAGAGTTAAACCCGTGTGTGGATTCAGCAGTCTGCAAACACTTTCTCTGCAGAGTCCCAAAACAGGCGTTTTCAGCCCATTACCGGCATATGGAAGAAACAGCAGTAAGCACAGGGAAATATCTGCTTCTAAATCCAATACGCAGCTATCTAACAGAACGGTGGACAATGTGTGCACTCAACTTCCAGAGGTAAACCCATGTGTGGATTCAGCAGTCTGCAAACACTTTCTCTGCAGAGTCCCAAAACAGGCGGTTTCAGCCCATTACCGCCATATGGAAGAAACAGCGGTAAGTACAGGGAAATATCTGCTTATAAATCCAAAACGCAGCTATCTAACAGAACGGTTGTCAATGTGTGCGCACAACTTCCAGAGTTAAACCCGTGTGTGGATTCAGCAGTCTGCAAAAACTTTCTCTGCAGAGTCCCAAAACAGGCATTTTCAGCCCATTACCGGCATATGGAAGAAACAGCAGTAAGCACAGGGAAATATCTGCTTCTAAATCCAAAACGCAGCTACCTAACAGAACGGTTGTCAATGTGTGCACTCAACTTCCAGAGTTAAACCCGTGTGTGGATTCAGCAGTCTGCAAACACTTTCTCTGCAGAGTCCCAAAACAGGCCTTTTCAGCCCGTTACCGGCATATGGAAGAAACAGCAGTAAGCACAGGGAAATATCTGCTTCTAAATCCAAAACGCAGCTATGTAACAGAACGGTTGTCAATGTGTGCACTCAACTTCCATAGTTCAACCCGTGTGTGGATTCAGCTGTCTGCAAACACTTTCTCTGCAGAGTCCCAAAACAGGCGTTTTCAGCCCATTACCGCCATATGGAAGAAACAGCAGTAAGCACAGGGAAATATCTGCTTCTAAATCCAAAACGCAGCTATCTAACAGAACGGCTGTCAATGTGTGCACTCAACATCCAGAGTTAAACCGGTGTGTGGATTCAGCAGTCTGCAAACTCTTTCTCTGAAGAGTCCCAAAAGAGGCGTTTTGAGAACATTACCGGCATATGTTAGAAACAACAGTAAGCACAGGGAAATATCTGCTTCTAAATCCAAAACGCAGCTATCTAACAGAATGGTTGTCAATGTGTGCACTCAACTTCCAGAGTTAAACCCGTGTGTGGATTCAGCAGTCTGCAAACTCTTTCTCTGCAGAGTCCCAAAACAGGCGTTTTCAGCCCATTACCGGCATATGGAAGAAACAGCAGTAAGCACAGGGAAATATCTGCCTCTAAATCGAAAACGCAGCTATCTAACAGAACGGTTGTCAATGTGTGCACTCAACTTCCAGACTTTAAGCCGTGTGTGGATTCAGCAGTCTGCAAACACTTTCTGTGCAGAGTCCCAAAACAGGCGTTTTCAGCCCATTACCGCCATATGGAAGAAACAGCAGTAAGCAGAGGGAAATGTCTGCTTCTAAATCCAAAACGCAGCTATCTAACAGAACGGTTGCCAATGTGTGCACTCAACTTCCAGAGGTAAACCCGTGTTTGGATTCAGCAGTCTGTAAACACTTTCTCTGCAGAGTCCCAAAACAGGCGTATTCAGCCCATTACCGGCATATGGAAGAAACAGCAGTAAGCACAGGGAAATATCTGATTCTAAATCCAAAACGCAGCTACCTAACAGAACGGTTGTCAATGTGTTCACTCAACTTCCAGAGTTAAACCCGTGTGTGGATTCAGCAGTCTGCAAACACTTTCTCTGCAGAGTCAAAAAACAGGCGTTTTAACCCCTTTACCGGCATATGGAAGAAACAGGAGTAAGCACAGGGAAATATCTGCTTCTAAATCCAAAACGCAGCTATCTAACAGAACGGTTGTCAGTGTGTGCACTCAACTTCCAGAGTTCAACCCGTGTGTGGATTCAGCAGTCTGGAAACACTTTCTCTGCACAGTCCCAAAACAGGCGTTTTCAGCCCATTACCGGCATATGGAAGAAACAGCAGTAAGCACAGGGAAATATGTGCTTCTAAGTCCAAAACGCAGCTATCTAACAGAACGGTTGTCAATGTGTGCACTCAACTTCCAGAGTTAAACCCGTGTGTGGATTCAGCAGTCTGCAAGCACTTTCTCTGCAGAGTCCCAAAACGGGCGTTTTCAGCCCATTACCGGCATATGGAAGAAACAGCAGTAAGCACAGGGAAATATCTGCTTCTAAATCCAAAACGCAGCTATCTAACAGAAGGGCTGTCAACGTGGGCACTCAACTTACAGAGATAAACCCGTCTGCGGATTCAGCAGTCTGCAAACACTTTCTGTGCAGAGTTTCAAAACAGGTGTTTTCAGCCCATCACCGGCAGATGGAACAAACAGCAGTAAGCACAGGGAAATATCTGCTTCTAAATCCAAAACGAAGCTATCTAACAGAACGGTTGTCAATGTGTGCACTCAACTTCCAGAGTTAAACCCGTGTTTGGATTCAGCCGTCTGCAAACACTTTCTCTGCAGAGTCCCAAAACAGGCGTTTTCAGCCCATTACCGGCATATGGAAGAAACAGCAGTAAGCACAGGGAAATATCTGCTTCTAAATCCAAAACGCAGCTATCTAACAGAACGGTTGTCAATGTGTGCACTAAACTTCCAGAGTTAAACCCGTGTGTGAATTCAGCAGTCTGCAAACACTTTCTCTGCAGAGTCCCAAAACAGGCGTTTTCAGCCCATTACCGGCATATGGAAGAAACAGCAGTAAGCACAGGGAAATATCTGCTTCTAAATCCAAAACGCAGCTATCTAACAGAACGGTGGTCAATGTGTGCACTCAACTTCCAGAGGTAAACCCATGTGTGGATTCACCAGTCTGCAAACACTTTCTCTGCAGAGTCCCAAAACAGGCGTTTTCAGCCCTTTACCGGCATATGGAAGAAACAGCGGTAAGCACAGGGAAATATCTGCTTCTAAATCCAAAACGCAGCTATCTAACAGAACGGTTGTCAATGTGTGCACTCAACTTCCAGAGTTAAACCCGTGTGTGGATTCAGCAGTCTGCAAACACTTTCTCTGCAGAGTCCGATAACAGGTGTTTTCAGCCCATTACCGGCATATGAAAGAAACAGCAGTAAGCACAGGGAAATATCTGCTTCTAAATCCAAAACGCAGCTACCTAACAGAACGGTTGTCAATGTGTGCACTCAACTTCCAGAGGTAAACCCGTGTGTGGATTCAGCAGTCTGCAAACACTTTCTCTGCAGAGTCCCAAAACAGGCGTTTTCTGCCCATTACCGGCATATGGAAGAAACAGCAGTAAGCACAGGGAAATATCTGCTTCTAAATCCAAAACGCAGCTACCTAACAGAACGGTTTTCAATGTGTGCACTCAACTTCCAGAGTTAAACCCGTGTGTGGATTCAGCAGTCTGCAAACACTTTCTCTGCAGAGTCCCAAAACAGGGGTTTACTGCCCATTACCAGCATATGGAAGAAACAGCAGTAAGCACAGGGAAATATCTGCTTCTAAATCCAAAACGCAGCTATCTAACCAAATGGTTGTCAATGTGTGCACTCAACTTCCAGAGTTCAACCCGTGTGTGGATTCAGCAGTCTGGAAACACTTTCTCTGCACAGTCCCAAAACAGGCGTTTTCAGCCCATTACCGGCATAAGGAAGAAACAGCAGTAAGCACAGGGAAATATGTGCTTCTAAGTCCAAAACGCAGCTATCTAACAGAACGGTTGTCAATGTGTGCACTCAACTTCCAGAGTTAAACCCGTGTGTGGATTCAGCAGTCTGCAAGCACTTTCTCTGCAGAGTCCCAAAACGGGCGTTTTCAGCCCATTACCGGCATATGGAAGAAACAGCAGTAAGCACAGGGAAATATCTGCTTCTAAATCCAAAACGCAGCTATCTAACAGAACGGCTGTCAACGTGGGCACTCAACTTACAGAGATAAACCCGTCTGCGGATTCAGCAGTCTGCAAACACTTTCTGTGCAGAGTTTCAAAACAGGTGTTTTCAGCCCATCACCGGCATATGGAAGAAACAGCAGTAAGCACAGGGAAATATCTGCTTCTAAATCCAAAACGAAGCTATCTAACAGAACGGTTGTCAATGTGTGCACTCAACTTCCAGAGTTAAACCCGTGTTTGGATTCAGCAGTCCTGCAAACACTTTCTCTGCAGAGTCCCAAAACAGGCGTTTTCAGCCCATTACCGGCATATGGAAGAAACAGCAGTAAGCACAGGGAAATATCTGCTTCTAAATCCAAAACGCAGCTATCTAACAGAACGGTTGTCAATGTGTGCACTAAACTTCCAGAGTTAAACCCGTGTGTGAATTCAGCAGTCTGCAAACACTTTCGCTGCAGAGTCCCAAAACAGGCGTTTTCAGCCCATTACCGGCATATGGAAGAAACAGCAGTAAGCACAGGGAAATATCAGCTTCTAAATCCAAAACGCAGCTATCTAACAGAACGGTGGTCAATGTGTGCACTCAACTTCCAGAGGTAAACCCATGTGTGGATTCACCAGTCTGCAAACACTTTCTCTGCAGAGTCCCAAAACAGGCGTTTTCAGCCCATTAACGGCATATGGAAGAAACAGCAGTAAGCACAGGGAAATATGTGCTTCTAAGTCCAAAACGCAGCTATCTAACAGAACGGTTGTCAATGTGTGCACTCAACTTCCAGAGTTAAACCCGTGTGTGGATTCAGCAGTCTGCAAGCACTTTCTCTGCAGAGTCCCAAAACGGGCGTTTTCAGCCCATTACCGGCATATGGAAGAAACAGCAGTAAGCACAGGGAAATATCTGCTTCTAAATCCAAAACGCAGCTATCTAACAGAACGGCTGTCAACGTGGGCACTCAACTTACAGAGATAAACCCGTCTGCGGATTCCGCAGTCTGCAAACACTTTCTGTGCAGAGTTTCAAAACAGGTGTTTTCAGCCCATCACCGGCATATGGAAGAAACAGCAGTAAGCACAGGGAAATATCTGCTTCTAAATCCAAAACGAAGCTATCTAACAGAACGGTTGTCAATGTGTGCACTCAACTTCCAGAGTTAAACCCGTGTTTGGATTCAGCAGTCTGCAAACACTTTCTCTGCAGAGTCCCAAAACAGGCGTTTTCAGCCCATTACCGGCATATGGAAGAAACAGCAGTAAGCACAGGGAAATATCTGCTTCTAAATCCAAAACGCAGCTATCTAACAGAACGGTTGTCAATGTGTGCACTAAACTTCCAGAGTTAAACCCGTGTGTGAATTCAGCAGTCTGCAAACACTTTCTCTGCAGAGTCCCAAAACAGGCGTTTTCAGCCCATTACCGGCATATGGAAGAAACAGCAGTAAGCACAGGGAAATATCTGCTTCTAAATCCAAAACGCAGCTATCTAACAGAACGGTGGTCAATGTGTGCACTCAACTTCCAGAGGTAAACCCATGTGTGGATTCACCAGTCTGCAAACACTTTCTCTGCAGAGTCCCAAAACAGGCGTTTTCAGCCCTTTACCGGCATATGGAAGAAACAGCGGTAAGCACAGGGAAATATCTGCTTCTAAATCCAAAACGCAGCTATCTAACAGAACGGTTGTCAATGTGTGCACTCAACTTCCAGAGTTAAACCCGTGTGTGGATTCAGCAGTCTGCAAACACTTTCTCTGCAGAGTCCGATAACAGGTGTTTTCAGCCCATTACCGGCATATGAAAGAAACAGCAGTAAGCACAGGGAAATATCTGCTTCTAAATCCAAAACGCAGCTACCTAACAGAACGGTTGTCAATGTGTGCACTCAACTTCCAGAGGTAAACCCGTGTGTGGATTCAGCAGTCTGCAAACACTTTCTCTGCAGAGTCCCAAAACAGGCGTTTTCTGCCCATTACCGGCATATGGAAGAAACAGCAGTAAGCACAGGGAAATATCTGCTTCTAAATCCAAAACGCAGCTATCTAACCAAATGGTTGTCAATGTGTGCACTCAACTTCCAGAGTTCAACCCGTGTGTGGATTCAGCAGTCTGGAAACACTTTCTCTGCACAGTCCCAAAACAGGCGTTTTCAGCCCATTACCGGCATATGGAAGAAACAGCAGTAAGCACAGGGAAATATGTGCTTCTAAGTCCAAAACGCAGCTATCTAACAGAACGGTTGTCAATGTGTGCACTCAACTTCCAGAGTTAAACCCGTGTGTGGATTCAGCAGTCTGCAAGCACTTTCTCTGCAGAGTCCCAAAACGGGCGTTTTCAGCCCATTACCGGCATATGGAAGAAACAGCAGTAAGCACAGGGAAATATCTGCTTCTAAATCCAAAACGCAGCTATCTAACAGAACGGCTGTCAACGTGGGCACTCAACTTACAGAGATAAACCGGTCTGCGGATTCAGCAGTCTGCAAACACTTTCTGTGCAGAGTTTCAAAACAGGTGTTTTCAGCCCATCACCGGCAGATGGAAGAAACAGCAGTAAGCACAGGGAAATATCTGCTTCTAAATCCAAAACGAAGCTATCTAACAGAACGGTGGTCAATGTGTGCACTCAACTTCCAGAGTTAAACCCGTGTGTGGATTCAGCAGTCTGCAAACACTTTCTCTGCAGAGTCCCAAAACAGGCGTTTTCAGCCCATTACCGGCATATGGAAGAAACAGCAGTAAGCACAGGGAAATATCTGCTTCTAAATCCAAAACGCAGCTATCTAACAGAACGGTTGTCAATGTGTGCACTAAACTTCCAGAGTTAAACCCGTGTGTGAATTCAGCAGTCTGCAAACACTTTCTCTGCAGAGTCCCAAAACAGGCGTTTTCAGCCCATTACCGGCATATGGAAGAAACAGCAGTAAGCACAGGGAAATATCTGCTTCTAAATCCAAAACGCAGCTATCTAACAGAACGGTGGTCAATGTGTGCACTCAACTTCCAGAGGTAAACCCATGTGTGGATTCACCAGTCTGCAAACACTTTCTCTCCAGAGTCCCAAAACAGGAGTTTTCAGCCCTTTACCGGCATATGGAAGAAACAGCGGTAAGCACAGGGAAATATCTGCTTCTAAATCCAAAACGCAGCTATCTAACAGAACGGTTGTCAATGTGTGCACTCAACTTCCAGAGTTAAACCCGTGTGTGGATTCAGCAGTCTGCAAACACTTTCTCTGCAGAGTCCGATAACAGGTCTTTTCAGTCCATTACCGGCATATGAAAGAAACAGCAGTAAGCACAGGGAATATCTGCTTCTAAATCCAAAACGCTGCTACCTAACAGAACGGTTGTCAATGTGTGCACTCAACTTCCAGAGGTAAACCCGAGTGTGGATTCAGCAGTCTGCAAACACTTTCTCTGCAGAGTCCCAAAACAGGCGTTTTCTGCCCATTACTGGCATATGGAAGAAACAGCAGTAAGCACAGGGAAATATCTGCTTCTAAATCCAAAACGCAGCTACCTAACAGAACGGTTTTCAATGTGTGCACTCAACTTCCAGAGTTAAACCCGTGTGTGGATTCAGCAGTCTGCAAACACTTTCTCTGCAGAGTCCCAAAACAGGGGTTTACTGTCCATTACCGGCATATGGAAGAAACAGCAGTAAGCACAGGGAAATATCTGCTTCTAAATCCAAAACGCAGCTATCTAACCAAATGGTTGTCAATGTGTGCACTCAACTTCCAGAGTTAAACCCGTGTGTGGATTCAGTAGTCTGCAAACTCTTTCTCTGAAGAGTCCCAAAACAGGAGTTTTCAGCCCTTTACCGGCATATGGAAGAAACAGCGGTAAGCACAGGGAAATATCTGCTTCTAAATCCAAAACGCAGCTATCTAACAGAACGGTTGTCAATGTGTGCACTCAACTTCCAGAGTTAAACCCGTGTGTGGATTCAGCAGTCTGCAAACACATTCTCTGCAGAGTCCCAAAACGGGCGTTTTCAGCCCATTACCGGCATATGGAAGAAACAGCAATAAGCGCAGGGAAATATCGGCTTCTAAATCCAAAACGGAGCTATCTAACAGAACGGCTGTCAACGTGGGCACTCAACTTACAGAGTTAAACCCGTGTGTGGATTCAGCAGTCTGCAAACACTTTCTGTGCAGAGTTTCAAAACAGGCGTTTTCAGCCCATCACCGGCATATGGAAGAAATAGCAGTAAGCACTGGGAAATATCTGCTTCTAAATCCAAAACGCAGCTATCTAACAGAACGGTTGTCAATGTGTGCACTCAACTTCCAGAGTTTAAGCCGTGTGTGGATTCAGCAGTCTGCAAACACTTTCTCTGCAGAGTCCCAAAACAGGCGTTTTCAGCCCATTACCGGCATATGGAAGAAACAGCAGTAAGCACAGGGAAATATCTGCTTCTAAATCCAAAACGCAGCTATCTAACAGAACGGTTGTCAATGTGTGCACTCAACTTCCAGAGTTAAACCCGTGTGTGGATTCAGCAGTCTGCAAACTCTTTCTCTGCAGAGTCCCAAAACAGGCGTTTTCAGCAAGTTAGCGGCATATGGAAGAAAGAGCTGTAAGCACAGGGAAATATCTGCTTCTAAATCCAAAACGCAGCTATCTAACAGAACGGTTGTCAATGTGTGCACTCAGCTTCCAGAAGTAAACCCGTGTGTGGATTCAGCAGTCTGCAAACACTTTCTCTGCAGAGTCCCAAAACAGGCGTTTTCAGCCCATTACCGGCATATGGAAGAAACAGCAGTAAGCACAGGGAAATACCTGCTTCTAAATCCAAAACGCAGCTATCTAACAGAACGGTTGTCAATGTTTGCACTCAACTTCCAGAGTTCAACCCGTTTGTGGATTCAGCAGTCTGCAAACACTTTCTCTGCAGAGTCCGAAAACAGGTGTTTTCAGCGCATTACCGGCATATGGAAGAAACAGCAGTAAGCACAGGGAAATATCTGCTTCTAAATCCAAAACGCAGCTATCTAACAGAACGGTTGTCAATGTGTGTACTCAACTTCCAAAGTTCAACCCGTGTGTGGATTCAGCAGTCTGCAAACACTTTCTCTGCAGAGTCCGAAAACAGGCGTTTTCAGGCCATCACCGGCATATTTAAGAAACAGCAGTAAGCAGAGGGAAATATCTGCTTCTAAATCCAAAACGCAGCTATCTAACAGAACGGTTGTCAATGTGAGCACTCAACTTCCAGAGTTCAACCCGTGTGTGGATTCAGTAGTCTGCAAACACTTTCTCTGTAGAGTCCCAAGACAGGAGTGTTCAGCCCATCACCGGCATATGGAAGAAACAGCAGTAAGCACAGGGAAATATCTGCTTCTAAATAAAAAACGCAGCTATCTAACAGAACGGTTGTCAATGTGTGCACTCAACTTCCAGAGTTAAACCCGTGTGTGGATTCAGCAGTCTGCAAACACTTTCTCTGCAGAGACCCAAAACAGGCGTTTTCAGCCCATTACCGGCATGTGGAAGAAACAGCAGTAAGCACAGGGAAATATCTGCTTCTAAATCCAAAACGCAATCATCTAACCGAACGGTTGTCAATGTGTGTACTAAACTTCTAGAGTGAAACCCATGTGTGGATTCAGCAGTCTGTAAACCCTTTCTCTGCAGAGTCCCCAAACAGGCGTTTTCAGCCCATTACCGGCATATGGAAAAAACAGCAGTAAGCACAGGGAAATATCTGCTTCTAACTCCAAAACGCAGCTATCTAACAGAACGGTTATCAATATGTGCACTCAACTTCCAGAGTTCAACCCGTGTGTGGATTCAGCAGTCTGCAAACACTTTCTCTGCAGAGTCCGATAACAGGTGTTTTCAGCCCTTTACCGGCATATGGAAGAAACAGCAGTAAGCACAGGGAAATATCTGCTTCTAAATCCAAAACGCAGCTATATTACAGAACGGTTGTCAATGTGTGCACTCAACTTCCAGAGTTCCACCCGTGTGTCGATTCAGCGGTCTGCAAACACTTTCTCTGCAGAGTCCCAAAACAGGCGTTTTCAGCACATTACCGGCAAAAGGAAGAAACAGCAGTAAGCACAGGGAAATATCTGGTTCTAAATCCAAAACGCAGCTATCTAACAGAACGGTTGTCAATGTGTGCAGTCAACTTCCAGAGTTCAACCCGTGTGTGGATTCAGCAGTCTGCAAACACTTTCTCTGCAGAGTCCCAAAACAGGCGTTTTCAGCCCATTACCGGAATATGGAAGAAACAGCAGTAAGCACAGGGAAATATCTGCTTCTAAATCCAAAACGCAGCTATCTAAAAGAACGGTTGACAATGTGTGCACTCAACTTCCAGAGGTAAACCCGTGTGTGGATTCAGCAGTCTGCAAACACTTTCTCTGCAGAGTACCAAAACAGGCGTTTTCAGCCCATTACCGGCATATGGAAGAAAAAGCAGTAAGCACAGGGAAATATCTGCTTCTAAATCCAAAACGCAGCTATCTAACAGAACGGTTGTCAATGTGTGCACTCAACTTCCAGAGTTAAACCCGTGTGTGGATTCAGCAGTCTGCAAACTCTTTCTCTGCAGAGTCCCAAAACGCGTTTTCAGCCCATTACCGGCATATGGAAGAAACGGCAGAAAGCACAGGGAAATATCTGCTTCAAAATCCGAAACGCAGCTATCTAACAGAACGGTTGTCAATGTGTGCACTCAACTTCCAGAGTTCAACCCGTGTGTGGATTCAGCAGTCTGGAAACACTTTTTCTGCACAGTCCCAAAACAGGCGTTTTCAGCCCATTACCGGCATATGGAAGAAACAGCAGTAAGCACAGGGAAATATGTTCTTCTAAGTCCAAAACGCAGCTATCTAACAGAACGGTTGTCAATGTGTGCACTCAACTTCCAAAGTTCAACCCGTGTGTGGATTCAGCAGTCTGCAAACACTTTCTCTGCAGAGTCCGAAAACAGGCGTTTTCAGGCCATCACCGGCATATTTAAGAAACAGCAGTAAGCAGAGGGAAATATCTGCTTCTAAATCCAAAACGCAGGTATCTAACAGAACGGTTGTCAATGTGAGCACTCAACTTCCAGAGTTCAACCCGTGTGTGGATTCAGTAGTCTGCAAAC